>NC_054704.1:94149827-94194827 GCF_016097555.1 Gigantopelta aegis | reverse complement strand
GGAAACGTTGTGTCCTTAAGATAGCTTTGAATAATTCATTTCCTGTTTGATGCGTTTAAAGCTAAACATATTCCATTTTATTACACTGTACGAGAAAGTCACATTAAATGGCTTTATAACCGTAACAATGTATCCAGTAAGGGAGCTTTAATATTCTATTATACTTGTTTTGTTTCTGTATGTTTGCCTTAAGGTGTATTTTTTTGTTAAAAAGGTACATTCACACCTGTGTCAAGAAGGGAACAGAAGCAAAACGTTGGAAATATTTACTACAGATTATTAAGTTGACATTTATAAACATCATGCTATTAGTCATTCAAAACATCCGTTCACTAAACAGCCATGCAAATCGATTGGCTTTCAGTATTATACAAAAAATAAACATAATTTAACTTCGATGGTTAAAGTGATTACATGATAAAAAAGTAAACGGTTACATGCACATCGAAATAATATATTATACGGAAATGCATATCACAGCAGTAAATCTGTAACTGCATAAATTCATACCTACATTCATGCTAAACCTGTAATAAATGTGTCTATAAATATCCTTTTGATGTATACACGAAGCTAAAATTTAAATATATACAGTAAACATATTATTCGAGTTTTTAAAGTCAATAATTAAAATATAGTTGCAGTGCTTTAGACAAGTTAAAATGAAATGGACTGGATGATGTTTCTTGCCTGAGATGCAGTGGGTTGCCGGATCTACCCCTTTCACTGTCCCCATTGGGTCTATACAGTTATAGTTGCGCGACTGACATATAAAAGCGTGCGGCAAGTGATATCCTGTCTGTGGTAAGAGCTGTCCTGTCCGTGGAGAGGTGGATATAAAAGATAACTTGCTGATAAATGAAAAATGTAGTGCATTTCTTAATTTATTTCTTCACAATTATTGATCTTTAGAATAATTCAAATCCAGTATTTGAAACTCTGAAACTATTCCATCCTTAAAAAAGCAGTAACACCAACGATAGACATGGTTCAGTTACAGGCACTGCGGAGCAGGTGGGTGGGGTGGGTGGGGCTAGCACCCAATAATTCTGAATAAAAAAAAATATTGGTAGTAAATCGCAAGACCGAGATGAATTTTACTTGCAGAATGCAGGACATTTCAGGACGTCTAGTTTTCACATTTTAAGGGGGATCATACCCCTTGAAACTTTACTTTGCGCCATCGATCTTAGTCAGCCTCCCCCCCCCCCCCCCCCCATGTCTGCTTACTTCCGCCGTGCCTGAATCATACGTTTGGCGTGGGAAACGAAGAGAAAATATATTACACACGATTACATGGGTGTAGTGACTTAAATGAAGATCTTTACAGATGTGGGCTTACAACGGATCATACGTGTAACTGAGGATGTTATATAGAACACAGTATTCATTATTTCTTTCATTGTAAAAATGTAAAACATATAAGCAACAGAGGCAGGTTCTTTGTAACAATAAACGTACAACTGCTTTTATTTGGTCGAAATATCTTAAGTGATCTCTATAATAAAAATAATAACATTAATTGTGTTAAAAAATTTAGTAAACAAACACATTGTTTTGATTAAAATAGTCTAATGGTTTGCCTGCACATGTACTTCTTTGGGTTTTTTTTCCTAGTTTCTTTCAAAATCCTGTTGCATATAATACCCTCTTTTCCGCAATTTGATTGTTGATTAATAATACACTGTATACACATTGTCGTCATTATATTGTATGTATATAGGAGAGGGCCTGGTAGGTTGGCAGACTTGTGACCAACCCTTTTGTTGTTTGTGCAATAAAATAATTATGTTTTCAGTCAATCACAATTATGAAAATTAATGTTTGACATCCAATAGCCGATGATTATTATTATTATTATTATTTTTTATTATTATTATACTTTTTTTTGGGGGGGGGGGGGGGAGGGCGGGGGATGTTGTGGTACAAAATAAATTTTAACATATGTAACATTCCTATAACAATTTTTTGGGGTTAAAATTCACACAAAAGTTAAACTTTTAATTTGTTTAACGACTACACTAGAGCACATTCATTAATTAATCTTCGGCTTTTGGATGTCAAACATTTGATAATTCTAGCACGTAGTCATCAGAAAAAAATCCGCTACATATTGCCATTAGCAGCATGGGATCTTTTATATGCACTTTCCCACAGACAGGAAAACACATACCACGGCTTTTGACCAGTAACTGTTGTCGTGCACTGGTTGAAACGAGAAAACACCCAATCATTTGAATGCATCCACCGAGGTAGTTAAATCCAAAAAATCACATAATGACAATGCATTATTTATTATATTTACACATTAAAACCAGCTTAATGTATTCCATTCTATCCGGTTATCACTTTAACACATCTACTTTTTTGTTTATTTTCTTTATATATTTTTTTTCTTCTTTTTTTTTGTCGTAAATAACCGGAATTTTACCCGTAAACTGCGTTTCATAGATAACACACATTTCTACTGCGCATGCGTATTTGATAACTAAACTTTGGGGTTTCTGGGTGGTTGTTGAACAACTGGCGCTTGTGTCACAAGTGCCAAAATGATTGTGCAAGCCAAGGTTAACAGATTAGACCCTCCAAGTACATCAGAGATTACACGAACTACCTATAAAGTACAACTCATTGTTTTTTGACGTTGTGTATAAAGATAAACAACTCAACACATCAAATATTGACACACTTTTCACTGATTAGTCTTTAGTCTTTAATGTCAGGTCAGATTACATACAGGGGTGTGATCACAGCAACGGTGGATTCAGGACACCAGCTATCTTCCTTTTTAATCATATCACCATTTATTTATTTATTTATTTATTTATATATTTATTTATTAATTATTATTATTTTACTTTTTAATATTATCAATATTATTATTATTTGTATTACTACCATTTATTTATATATTATTATTATTATTATTATTATTTACTTTTTAATATTATCAATATTATCATTATTATTATTTGTATTATTATTATTATTATTATTAGTAGTAGTAGTAGTAGTAGTAATAGTTGTTATTATCAATCTTCCTTTTTAATCATATCACTATTTATTTATTTATTTATTATTATTATTAATATTATTATTATGTTACTTTTTAATATTATAAATATTATCATTATTATTATTATTAGTATTAGTAGTAGTAGTAGTAGTAGTAGTAGTAGTAGTATTGCGACGAACTGCATCTATAGTCCGTCCCATCCAAAACTATTTTTGTGTGCAATTTAGAAAACAATCGGCTCAGAAATATATAGCTTGTAGTAAATTCTATAGTATGAAAAAAACGTTCACAGCGGAACGAACTATAAGCAATGTTGTTCCTCGGTTATTTTTAGTAATAATATTATGCAGAATTAGGTGAATGGAGGATTCAGTACACAACATATTACATATATTAAATAGCTAAACGTATTGAATCCCCTCAGTCGACCAATTCTCGGATTTTTTTCCCCTTCCCAACCAATGTCGCACGACTGGTATATCTAAGGCTGTGGTATGTGATGTGATGTCCGAGGGAAAAATGCATCTACAGTTTTCCATTAGCAGCAAGGGGTCTTTAATATCATATAAATGATCCCTTGTAGCTAGTTGGAACATGTAGCGGGTTTCAAGACTCAAAATTACCAAATGTTTGATATCCAATAGCCGTTGATTGATGGATGGATGGCTGTGCCCTAGTGGTGTCGTTAAACAAAACAAACTTTAATAGTAATGCGATTACTATTTGCCTTTCCACTCTAATTTTGATTACTTTGAACAGTGCAATTGTTTACTCTTGAAAACAAAGAAAAAGAAAATTGTTATAAAATTCTAATTTCTCCCCTCTATCATAGTATCATCGACAAAATGTTTTAATGAAGCTTCATTTTAGAAAACATTCCATTTGGTTATACATCATCGCACTTTGCCTTGCCATCAACACTTAATAGCATATTAATAGACGAGGAAGTAGTACAGTATAATATATAATTCATTATTTAATTACCAAAAAGGATATTTCGATTGTAATTTTAACGCCTCTTTTGAAAAGTTTATCTACAACATTGTCTTAATAAATCAAAATGTCCACTTTAGTTCTGAAGGTTGTCCACTTGGCAAGGTTTTCACAGCAGGGCGCGCACATTCTTTTCCTTCTGAAGCGGTTGTTATCTGAAGCGAGTTTATCTTTTGGATTACGTCTTGTCCATTAAAATGCCTTGAACATCTGTGCCAGAAAGTATGACGTAGTGAAACAAAAGGCAGAAAACGTACATAACCTATAGTTAGTTACCAAAGATAGTTATTTGTATTCAAATATCCTTACAATCTTGTAGCTGGGCCATTTAACATTAAATTTTGTATTAGTCTTTTTTTGTTCCGACCGGAACACTCGTCTTTCTGTATACTTCAATATAATGATAACGGTCAGAAGACTGTAGAGATTAAAACACGCATATATACAGTACTTGGACTAGACATTATTAAATTACACAAGCTTCAATCATTATTTGAAACAGTGTGTTCTGGACGGGACAAAGATATAAGACTCTTATATCAAATGGCTTACTTTACGCATTTTGCAACATGGGTTTCTGTCTACAATAATAAATCTTTCTTTCAAAATCTGCAGTGTATTAACAATTATAAAGGACTAGCTTTAAAAGACCAAAGAAATTTTTGTTTTCTCTAAAGATCGAGTAAACTGAAAAAAGATGAAACAAAATATATGTAGCATCAGAATTAGAAAAACGTGTGTATTTAAAATGCGGTACTTTGCGACTTGATGGTCGAATATTCTGTTACATAGAATATCTCTAGCCCTGAAGCAACACATACAACGAAGGCGCAGATCCATATTAGTGCAGGAGGGTCTATACGAAACGTCTTAAATGGAAGTTATATACTAGCAGTGAATGCACTTTAAAGGGACATTCCTGAGTTTGCTGCATTATAAGATGTTTCCGACTAATAAAATATTTCTACGATTATATTTTCTTGTTTGGAATATCAGTGTCTGTACATTCAATGTGGTTCTGGTCGTATTAATATTTGTAAGAAGCTCAAACTGGATTTTGTCTTCAAATAATTTTTTACGTACGTAAAAATAATATTTTAGAAAACAAATTTAATTTAACCTAGAATATATATTAAAACGATCAGTAACTAATATCTTATGCAGATAAATATATTTGATATGTAATTACAATCGTTAAAAAGTCTCTGTTAGTCGATAACATCTTCAAAATTGCAGTAAACTCAGATATGTCCCTTTAAAATAAGTAGATAAAAACACGACTTTCCGCCTGATCATCATACATCCGCATATTACATTAGTGATGTTCCAATGATCACAATCGAACATTGACTGTTTTGGCTCTATCAATATGATAATCGATTGTAAAAAATCCATAATCGATTGTGTGTGAAAATTTAATAATGATTATCTCTCCAGTTTAGCTAATGTAAATATATTGGGGTTGGGTTTGTTTTCCATTGTACGTAAAGAAGAAAGATATTAAACAGTTGTCAACAGTAAAGTTCGCTATTTATAGTGGCTCTACCCCGCTGAACACGACAATGGGTCAATGGTCCTTGCAATTCAAATCCTTCTTATGATAATATAATTCTAACCGATTGTGTGATCGACAGTCGATCGGTTGGTGCAAACTGATTATAACCGGTGATCGATGATGAAATTCCAATCGATTCCCAACACTATATTGCATAATAAAATCAACACCGTGACTGTTAAGTGTCAGCTCCGTCATGTATACTAACACCATTGTTTAGACCGACCACGCCCGACACTACCCTACCCACCCGGTAATTTCTACAATATCCTGAATTTGCTTTGACTCACCACCATCACCACAACCCTACCCCTCGGACAATTTCTAGAATATCCTGAATTTGCTTTGACTCACCACCATCACCACAACCCTACCCCTCGGACAATTTCCAGAATATCCTGAATTTGCTTTGACTCACCACCATCACCACAACCCTACCCCTCGGACAATTTCCAGAATATTCTGAATTTGCTTTGACTCACCACCATCATCACAACCCTACCCCTCGGACAATTTCTAGAATATCATTAATTTGCTTTGAATTACCACCATCGCCACCACCCTACCCATCGGATAAATTTTGCAATATCCTCAATTCTATTCCATCGTATATATAGACAATTTGCAGTGAGTTTGTTTAGTATCAGTAGCCAACAGGTAAACATAATAAAATAACCCCTATGCTTATAATTTACGATATTTATACAAATGTTATTGATATTTTCAAATATTCATATATGCAGTTAAGCACAGGGCAGGCATAACCTTGAGATGAACTAAAGAGTCAATATCTGATATTACATTTTGGTGTCGCGTCCCCGTTCCTATCATAACTAACCTATGATCTGTTACTAATGGAAAACTATAGGAGCCTGAGCAGGATAGCGGTTATCCCATCCACTATCACCACCGGCCCATCCAAAAAGAAAAGAAAAAGAAGAAACAAAAAAGTATCCTTTTGTGACTAAATGTGTCCGTTTTATGTCTAGCTATACGAAACCTTATGTACCAAGATATCAAAAACTGTGTGTGGGTTACATAACAGAACCGCACTATTTGCAAATATCACATCTGCCCTCCTAATGTAAACGGCATTAAGTTGTGAATTAACTGTCTTAAGAAAATCACTTTTTGTGATTTTATCCATCTGGTAAAGTAAAAGTTAAGCAGTTGATTTTCTTGTTCAAGCTTAGTGTTTTAGAAAGACGTTTCTCTGGTATCTGGCTATATTACTTTTAAGCTTATTTTTGAACCACAATTTATACATTAACCCCATTTTGTACCTGCTTGATATTGCTGCCCTTTGTTTTAGCAGATCAGTTCCAGCCAAAGCTATTCGACTGGTATATCAAAAAGCAGTGTATGTGTTGTCCTGTCTGTAGTAATGTCCATACCGAAGTGTTCCTTGCTAGTAAACCTGTAAGAGTGCCCTGAAAGCCTGCTGCAGATTTATAGTCCGTCTCACAGGGAACGACTTTTTTCATACTATGGAATTTACTACAAGTTATTTATTTCTGAGCCAAATGTTTTCTAAGTGGGTTTGTTTGTGGGGGTTTTTTGGTGGTGTTTTTTGTTATTTCCAAAACACTTTTAGTTTTCTTCTTACGTGAAACCAAACTGAAATTATTTACAATAAACGTTGTGTAGGAGGATGGGACGGACTAGTTTCTCAACGCTATACCAAGTTTCGCAAACAGTATACCAAGTTTCGCAAACACTACCTGTCAGACACTCAACAACCGTTATACACGTGTAAAAGGATATTCTTTTTATTATTTTCAATATGGTCTGAAAGTCGTGTTACCTGGAACACTAAATTGTACTAACATACGCGTACGGCCTCCCATGTTTGTAGGAAGGAGGAGGATGGGGGCAGGCTGGCTTTAGCCCGAATTAAACGAAAATGCCAAAATCTGGAAAACATTTATTCATATTATCATTACTATCAAACAACTATATAGGGTTTCAAACGAATCACTACGCATTTTGTGCATGGATTATAATTAATTTTGAGGGTAGAATGATGGAAGTACACGATACAAATTTCTCAGGTTAGCACATTTTGTCCGAATATCTGTATAATGTTTTCCTGAATTTGAGGTTTTGCTCCAGCACTAGGGGAGGGGGCAGTTCCCCGCCCCGTCTTCTACGCGTATGTGTATTGATATGGATCACATGAACTACGTAGCAGGCCACTCTTCCGCTGACCCGTTGACACGGTCGAAAGAGTTATTTCCCTTTAATCGAAAGCCAGACGGCTACACACCACAATTAATTACGCTATATTATGTTTCTATATAGCGTTAGGCCCATCGATTTTTGTATATACCTTTGCCTGCCTGGGGGAAACATACCCTGAAAAGGACAACCCCTGTTGTTCAGCTCTTTCTCCCAGGATATTGGTTTAAACAAACACACCCACTAAACCTGGCCGGAGTACACCCATTTTACACAAAATGCTTTACTTTTGCATGGGCCGGAATTACCAGAAACAAGTCTTCAGTGTCAACAAGTTACACAAGTTTACAAACTACCCTGTCAACTTGAGTCAAATAGTTGCCACTTTAAAGCTGTCTGACATGAAATAATCACAGTCAAACAGCAGACTACTTGCGCGGACAAATTTCCGGATTTTCGACAACCAAATGGGAAGATAAACTGTGATCTGAGGCCAGATTCAAAATTATTAATATTATATCGTATTAGCGTAGCCAGGATCTTTTTTGGTGGTGGTGGTGAGGGGTGGGGGGGGGGGAGGGGGTGGGGGACGACATTACAAAGTCTATCAGTCGTTATGGGGCAACAGGCAAATGTAACAGATCGTATGTAAAATGTACATATTGCCTACCCCCATCCCTGGTTTCTTTTTCCTCTACCTAGACCAAATGTTGCAATAACCATACAGACGCGACTGTCATCATATTTCTAAGGAGGGATGCAAGGTCTTAAAAGGGCATCTTCGGTATTCCATACTACTAATATCTGACATGCATACTATTAATTTTATTGTACCTTGAAGTCCGGAGAAGGAGGAGGGGGCACCTCTACCTCTGCAAACAGCCATAGTTTTAAAGGGACTGTCGTGAGTTTCCAGCCCTAGCTAGACTTCCCCAACAAATTAAACACATACCCTTTTTGTTTCTATTTCCTTTTTTCCTGAACACTATCTTAACTTAATATGTTTTAAATATAAAGCATTATACGGATATTAATTTTTCATCCGAGAATGCTGAAGTATACAACAGGCCCTTCTCTTCGGAGGAGTTGCTGGATGCTCTTCGAAAAGCCCATGATACTTCGGTGGGACCAGATGAAATACATTACCAACTACTAAAACACTTACCCAAATCTTCTCTTTTAGTTCTTTTGAACATATTTAATAAAATCTGGAGTTCTGGTGACTTTCCTTCTGATTGGAGGAAGGCTATTATAATTCCTATTTCAAAGTCTGGCAAGGATCCTACTGACCCTACCAGTTACCACCCCATCGCTCTCATAAGCTGCATCTGCAAAACTATGGAACGAATGATCAATCGTAGACTTGTCTGGTTTCTCGAGTCCCACAAATTGCTTACTAACGTGCAGTGTGGGTTCAGATCCAGTCGAGGTGCGGTTGATCATCTCGTTCGATTTGAAACGTTTTGTCGCGAGGCCTTCGTCAATAATCACACCTGGTTTCAGTGTTCTTTGATTTGGAAAAGGCCTACGATACCACATGGAAGTATGGGATTTTAAAAGACCTCCATGACATGGGCCTAAGAGGTCTTCTTCCAAATTTTATTTCTAACTTTTTAAAAGATAGAATTTTTAAAGTGCGAGTGGGATCCACGTTTTCAGATTCCCACTCACAAGACATGGGGGTGCCCCAAGGTAGCATCCTGTCGGTTACCCTATTCTTAATTAAAATTAACAGCATCGCCCAGTGTTTAAAACCTGGTGTCGATTGCTCACTATACGTTGACGATTTTCAGATTTGTTACAGGTCGTCCAGTATGAGTATCATTGAGCGTCAGTTGCAGCTTTGTTTGAATAAGCTTCAACAATGGACAACTGACAATGGCTTTCGATTCTCAAAGTCAAAAACGGTCTGTATGCACTTCTGCCAGAAAAGAGGTTACCACCTAGACTCTCAGCTGTTTCTGTACAAAAGCCCGATCCCCGTGGTCGAGGAGACCAAATTTTTGGGAATTATATTTGACAGGAAGCTATCTTTCATACCTCATTTAAAATATGTTAAAAAGAAAGGGCTAAAGGCCCTTAATATTCTCAAAGTTATTGCCAGCACAGAGTGGGGAGCAGACCGTAAGGTTATGCTCCGACTGTATCGATCTTTGATTAGATCTAAACTAGATTACGGCTCTATTGTGTATGGGTCGGCACGCAAGACTTACTTGCAGATGCTTGATCCCATACACAACCAGGGACTTAGGCTTTGTCTTGGTGCTTTCAGAACATCTCCTGTGGAAAGTTTGTACGTCGATGCACACGAACCTTGGGTGCTAGACGTGCAAAGCTGTCTCTGCAGTATGCTACCAAGATAAAGTCAATGCCAAAACACCCTACCCATAACGCTATCTTTGACAACCGATTTATGAAGTTGTTTGATGCGAAGCCAAATGCAATCTGCACATTTGGTCTTCGCATTAAGCAGCTTTTATCTGCTTCCAACATTGATCTTTCAGACATTTTGGAAACACCTTCATATTTTGTTTTGCCACCTTTGTGCATAAAACCACCTAAAATTGTGTTGGATCTCGTGCATCTGAAGAAAGATCGCACGGTCCCAATTATTTATAACCAATATTTTATGGAAATAAAAGAGAAATACTGCGACTACATCCCTATTTACACGAATGGGTCACGGGATGGGAATTCTGTGGCTTGTGCCACAGTTTTTCCATCAGACAAAATAATCTCTATGAGATTGCCTGATTTGGCATCTATATTTAGTGCCGAAACTTGGGCAATTATTAAAGCCCTAGAGGAAATCAAAAACTCTAGCTCCTCTAAATTGTTAATCTATACCGACTCACTTTCGAGTCTCCAGTCTTTACAATATATGAAGCTGGAACATCCCTTAATTGGGATGCTGATACGAAAGTGTGTCTTTTTATCTATTAACAATAAGAATATTGTGTTTTGTTGGGTACCCAGCCATGTTGGCATCAGAGGCAATGCAAAGGCAGATTGTGCTGCCAAGTCTGCTTTGACTTTGCCACGTGCCAATGCTGGTATTCCCTATAGTGATCTCAAACATCACGTAAATAATTATATCTTTTCTACTTGGCAAGATGATTGGAATGGTGCGGTCGCGAACAAGCTTCATTCTGTTAAGCTAGTCCTGAGAGAGTGGCAGTCCTCCTATAGGCGGTGCAGAAGGGATGAAATAGTCTTGTGTCGTGCTCGCATCGGACATACTTACATTACCCATTCATTTATTCTCAAGAAGGATCCTCCACCTCAGTGTGAGCATTGTCAGTGTACACTGACGGTGCAACATATTTTGGTGGAGTGTAATCATCTGGTCCAGACTAGAAACGATATATTCGAAGCAAGGGATGTGGTGGAATCCTTTAGATTCC
The DNA here is from genome assembly GCF_016097555.1 of Gigantopelta aegis. Lineage (NCBI taxonomy): Eukaryota > Metazoa > Mollusca > Gastropoda > Neomphalida > Peltospiridae > Gigantopelta > Gigantopelta aegis. The sequence continues at coordinate 94,183,681 of NC_054704.1, read as the reverse complement.
ACCCTGAACTTGTACTAAAGTTTTTAAAAGAAACTGAATTTTATTCCAAATTTTACCTTTATAACAAATGTGATATGTATTATTTTGTACAGCTCTTTACACTGTCTTTGACTTAACATTTCAAATTTCATGTACCACCGCACAGCTCTATACACTGTTTTTAACCTAACTTCTTATTTTTTATTTTTACCATTGTATGACACCCAATAGCCGATGTATTATTTGTGCTGGGGTGTCGTTAAACGTCCATTCAATTCAATTCAACGGATAAATACATTTGCAATACACTTAGCCGAATTAGTTTGTACGTACGAAATTATTTTAGGCAAAAATTAATAATTGAGACACTACAAAACATTACGATGTCCAGAAGTGCATAGATTATACAAATATTCATATTCACAGCAAGAAACTGTAAACATATTGAAATTGTAATAATGTAAAAATATTAAATTTGAGAATATCCTTCTAAAATGGTTGTAACTCAGTATAGTCATTTTAAAGCAACGATTCATACATGAAGTTTGACAGTTATTACTGGTTGCAACAGTCTTGCTGTGGGCAAATACATCCAGACATGCTTGCATTTAAATACGGATACTTTTTGACCTATTATTTATAGCTGTATTCACACTTACACAAGTTAAATAGAGAATAATACATGAGTGGCCGTTAGATACCAGTTATCTCACAAGTTGTTTTAAAATGTATCTAACGAGCGAAAGCGAGTCTAATACGTTTTTAAACGAGTTGTGAGATAAATGGTATCTAACGGACACTAATATAATATTCTATTCCTTACATATCCTCAAAAACCAGGTTTTAAACAAATTTTAACATCTTTTTTCGACTAAAAGATAGTTACAACCCTTTGCACTTACACGTCACAGACATATGATTGTCAGGTTAACTATATGTCACAAGGTAATCGATTTATGGCACTGGTGACCTGGGGCTTAATTCACAAAGGTCTCTTAGGCTGTGCTAGACAACAGAGCATCCTCTTTGTAGGTCTGTTGACATTGCACTGCGAGATCGCAAAGTTGCGAGAGTTTAGTGAATTAGGCCTCTGGTCACCACCTAGGAGCAGCCAGTCGTGTGTCTTGAAATTGTTAACACACGTACGTGTGTAAACAGGGTATGTGTTATAAATAACGCATGGTGTTCTCACCAACGGGTGTGTAAGACTCAGTGGTTTAACAATATATTACTGGTTTAGCTAAAACACTTTTGGCTGAAAATGAAGAGCGTTCACACATGTAATAAGGCGGAAGTGTAGTTATCAGCACTTGCACAAGACATCAACACCGTTGAACAATGGACTACAAGTCTGTTAGGCCGTTGCTAATGTACTTACTGCTTATTCCGACTGTGACGTCACTGTCACTTTCGCCTTAAACTGGTTTAACTAAAACAGTCTGCATTCACACTTTCATTTAAACTGTTTTAGTTATACCAGTCAAACTAAACCACATGCAAAAGTGTTTTAGCTATACCGGTATGGTGAAAAGATCGCGTTCACACATACATTATAACTGGTTTAGTTAAATTAGTTTAAAGTGTAAGTGTGATCGCAGCTTATGCCAAGTAGTAGCATCAACACTGAGTGGATAATTTCCTATCTTGTCACTTGTAATGATGCCCGAAAGCGACAAACCTAGGTGATCAATAACGTGCATGTTTTAGTGTCATGGAAAAACATCGGCTCTAAGGAAGCAAAATATAATCACGGTTTATTACCATTGTAACATAAACATAAAGTTAAAGTTTGTTTTTGTGTGATGACACCACCAGAGCACATTGATTTATTCATCACCGGCTATTATTTGGTAAGTTTGACTCATAGTCTTAGAGAAGAAACCCGTTATATTTTTCCATTAATAGTAAGGGATCTTTTATATGCACATCCCACAGACAGGATAGCACATACCACAGCCTTTGTTGTACAAGTTGTGGTGCACTGGCTGGAACGGATAATAGCCCAATAGGCCCACCGACGGTGATCGATCCCAAACCGACCGCGCCTCAGGCGAGTGCTTTAGCGCTGCACTACGTCCATCCCACTCATATACATAACCCTCCACAGAGGGGGTTAGACCCACGGACTCCATGTATAACAGGGAAATTGCCACAAGCTACAAGTAGTAACACTTTATAGCAACACTACCACAATTATTCACAATTGCAAAATCTGCATTACTTATTAAACTAAAAAAAACCACATAAAAAATAAATAATAAATAAATAATAGGCCACTTACAATACTTTTCAGGTAACTACAAAACAAAAATGTAGGTCCGCAAAATTGGGTCTGTGCATTCCCCACCCAACCCCGTCCAACTCGTACGATAATGTAAATCTCTCTTACTCGAATTAAATACGGTTTAATATATGGTTTTAACCTCCTACAAGAGACTGTGCACAGTCCACGTACTAAAACGTGTGACTCCCCCCCCCCCCCCCCCCACACACACACCCTCCAAATATCGGTCCTACGGGCCTGTAAACGTGCATTCATCATCTGACTGCGAAAGTATCCCTCTTGCTTGAAGTGACAAACCCAAGTTTGTAACAGCCGTTTTTGATACTTGAAATTAGACATTACTTAGGCATTATTATTTAGATTATCCATTTCCATACATTTAAAGTTTTTTCTGGTCATAATACCACGGAATGCATTTTTCATATTTTTAAAAAACGCACGTATCTTTGAGAAGTAACGGTTACGGAGACGAGCTCTAGGCTATTTCAATGGTATTTCCCAGTTTCCCTGTTACAAACCTTGTGTACATTTTTAGCGGGCCTGCGACTTTAATATATAGTTTGTTTTGTTTAACGACACCACTAGAACATATTTATTACTTAATCATCGGCTACTGGATACCAAACATTTGGTAATTCTAACTCGCAGTCATCAGAGGAAACCCTAATGCAGCATGGGACTTTTTACATGCACTTTCCCACAGACGGAACGCACATACCACGACCTTTGACCAGTTGTGGTGCACTGGATGGAACGAGAAAACCCCAGTCAGTTGAATGAATCATACGACGCAAAGTAAAGTTTGTTTTATTTAACGACGCCACTAGAGCACATTGATTTTTTATCTTATCATCGGCTATTGGACGTCAAACATATGGTCATTCTGACACTGTTTTTTTTTAGAGGAAACCCGCTGTCGCCACATAGGCTACTCTTTTACGACAGGCAGCAAGGTATCTTTTATTTGCGCTTCCCATAGGCAGAATAGCACAGACCATGGCCTTTGTTGAACCAGTTATGGATCACTGGTCGGTGCAAGTGGTTTACACCTACCCATTGAGCCTTGCGGAGCACTCCCTCGGGGTTTGGAGTCGGTATCTGGATTAAAAATTCCATGCCTCGACTGGGATCCGAACCCAGTACCTACCAGCCTGTAGACCGATGGCCTAACCACGACGCCACCGAGGCCGGTCATACGACGCAAGCACCTGAAGCGAGCACTCAACCGACTGAACAAAATCCCGCCCCCACCGCGACTTTAAAGGGACATTCCTCAGTTTGCTGCACTTTTAAAGATGTTATCGACTGAAAGAGACTTTTTAACGATTGTAATTACATATCAAATGTAGTTTTCTACATAAACTGAAATTTAACCTTGTACAAATATTAGAACAATCAGAAACACGTTTAATATACAGCCACTAATATTTTATTTCCTAAATTTTTTTTTTTCGTACGTACGAAATTATTTGAAAACAACATCCAGTTTACGCTTCTTTGAAATATTAAGACGACCAGAAACACATTGAATACTCGTATACGGACACTAATATTCTAAACAAGAAAATATTTTATTTGTCGGAAACATCTTACAATGCAGCAAACTCAGGAATGTCCCTTAATATATGCCTTCAGCGGTTATAATCATGTTAAAAAACTATTGTGTTGTAAACGGGGGTTAAATAAACCCTATATATTGCATATATTCGTTAATAGCGAAGACACGATTTTATTCAAACTTATTATGTTGTCTGCGGAGTGTTATTTGTCATGGAGAACATCCTGCGTCACTTTGTCCCTGAACGCCAATGACCGATCCGATATTAAATACAGTTTACCGCGTTCATAGGTGTACATCTCGTCTGCCGTTTAGATTAAATAAATTTATCGATTTGTCTCTGAGTGTGCAGCCTACAGGTCAGTGAACTGCATTCGCGGAAATAAGAAATACATAGATCATTATTTGACAAACGTAAACTGCAGTGTGGTTCATAATAATGATGGTATTAACCATGCAATGTCTCTGCCAGTGAATTGATGTTTAGAGATTACTGATAATCGGACTTGACAGGTGCTGCCCCCTGGGACTGGTTACTCGGTCTTACGGGTGTTTACGGGTGTTTAACACACGAGGCGCAATCCCTACGTGTCGCGGTACATTTCCGATTAAATATCAATTCACGTGTTTCCGAGCACAGCCTAATACCGGATAAGACTAGGGTCAATTGCTTTTGTGGAACACGAACGAATGACGTATTTAATTACTACACCCCAGCACACAGAAACGTCGAGGTTCAGTCAGAGGCCAATTGCAATGGACGTACTACACAGTACGTATCTGCGATGTATAGCCTGAGTACTCTGTCGTTCGAGGGGCGGAATGTAACGACGCACTCAACACATTGTTTTTACGGTTATATGACGTCGGACATATGGTTAAGGACCACACAAATATTTAGGGAGGAAACCCGCTGTCGCCACTTCATGGGCTACTCTTTTCGATTAGCAGCAAGGGATCTTTTATATGCACCATCCCACAGACAGGATGGCATACACCACTGCCTTTGATATACCAGACGTGGTGCACTGGCTGGAGCGAGAAATAGCGCAATGACCCACTGACAGGGATTGATCCCAAACCGACCGCGCATCAAGCGAGCGCTTTACTACGAGACTACGTCTCGCCCCCCCCCCCCCCCCCCCCGACAGGTGAGTGCTCACTTCAGGTGCTCGAGTCGCAGGATCGAACCACCTCGGTAGATCCATTCACCTGATTGGGTTTTTCTCGTTCCAGCCAGTGCTCCACACGTGGTCAAAGGCCGTCGTATGTGCTGTCTGTGGGGAAGTGCATATAAAAGATTCCTTGCTGCTTTAGGAAAAATGTAACGTGTTTCCTCTGACGACTACGTGTCGGAATTTGCAAATGTTTGACATACAATAGCCGATGATTAATTAATCAATGTGCTCTAGTGGTGTCGTTAAACAAAACAAATTTTAACTGTCGTTCGAGAGCTAAACGAACATTTGGACCGTTGCAATTACTTTCTGCCCTTATAGACGACTGGTATAAGGAAAACGCGGGATGTTTGCCTACCACCGAGTAGAGAAATATTCCCGCACCTAATACAACAATAATCCTATGTGTAATGTCATATACCTGTACGGGTTTCTTCCAGTAGTGTGTATTAGTGATTAGTATGTGAAATATTTGCTATCCTCGAAACTCTAGTGGTATATGAGCATGTAAATACATATTGGTTTGGTTTGACTATCCTCGAACTAAAAATTTACCATTTATAAAAGTATATAACGCCAAATATAGGATTATTGTTGTATTACAACGAGGATCTTTGCCTACTGTATTAAGCAAAATTCCTGCGTCTTTAAAAATACATTCGTCCAAATGTCCGTCTAGCTGTCAAACGGTGGGTACTAGGGCTGTAAAACTAACAGAAAGCTCGCTCCAAGTGCTTACATCGTAGGATCGAACCACCTCGTTGGATCCATTCTCAAATTTGTTTTGTTTTTTGCTGTCCCAACCAGTGTACCACGACTTGTATATCAAAAGCCGTGACATTTGCTGGCCTATTTGTAGGGAAGTGCATAGAAATGATCACTTCCAGCTGATGGAAAAATGTAGCAATTTCCTCTAAGACTACGAGTCATACATTACCAAATAATTGACATCCAATAGCAGATCATTTATAAATCAGTGTGCTCTAGTGGTGTCGTTAACGAAAACAAGCTTGTAACTGCTGGGAAAAGACATGCGACTTACAAGAAATGCAGCCTAACAAAGCAGATAAACAGACGTCAGAAAGGTCTATATCGAGGTCGTTGGTATGGGGTTTTGTTATTGTTGTTTTTTTGTTGTTTTTTTGTTTTTTTGTTGTTTTGTATTTTTACTTTCGTCAGAAGTCTGTAATTCATAGTTGATACTTCATTTTCATCAATGAAAACGTTACGCCCACTAGAAACAGAACAGCAGTCTGTGTGCACCAATCACGGCTAATAGAAAGATGTCACATGATACCTTTTAATCATGACCGGAACTGCTTCATAGGTTATTGATTATCTTAAAAGTCTCATTCAATGTGGTATTAGTGTTTAAGACATGTTGCTAAGTATTCAGCATATAAAGTAAAATGATCAATAAAAGAATGTGTGCATTCCTCAAAGACCAACATTTATATATTATAACTCGCATGTTTAAAATATACAAAACATGTAAATAAGAAAAGAAACCGTTTCGTCGAGACATGTAATCGTTCTGTATGATGGTTGCCATAGGCGTACGGGCTCCCGTTTTTGTAGGGTGGGGTGGTGAGGGGGTGGGGTGGAAAGCTCATTTTTGTCCGAATTAAACGAAAATTGCCGAATCTGGATAACGACAATTATTAGCATTACTACCAAACAGCTATATTAGATTGCAAACGTATCACTACGTATTTTTACATGGAATACAATTAATGATCGAAATACATGGTAAAAACGTCTGAGATTAACACATTTTGCCCGAATATCTCCATTGTGTTTACCCGAATTTGAAGATTTGCTCCAGAACAAGAGGCAGTTGCCCTCCCTACCCCCACACCGCTCCCTGTCTCGTACGCTTATGGTGGCTGCAACGTAGACTAGGCATGTCATTTTGGTTTAGAGAGACTTGGTATAACAGTGTTCCACAGGTGCATTGCTTGTGGAAACAAGTTGGCTCGCACATCGATTGGGCTATCCAGGTAGATGTATTCCTGAGTCTGTCTGTATGTTTGCCTCTGTCTGTGGTCTGTCTGTGGGTCTGTCTGTATGTTTGCCTCTGTCTGTGGTCTGTCTGTGGGTCTGTCTGTATGTTTGCCTCTGTCTGTGGTCTGTCTGTATGTTTGCCTCTGTCTGTGGTCTGTCTGTGGGTCTGTCTGTGGGTCTGTCTGTATGTTTGCCTCTGTCTGTGGTCTGTCTGTGGGTCTGTCTGTCTGTCTGTTGGTCCTCTGTCTGTGGTCTGTCTGTGTCTGTCTGTCTGTCTGTCTGTCTGTCTGTGTTTCTGTCTGTGTGTCTGTCTGTGGGTGTTTGCCTCTGTCTGTGGTGTGTGTGTGTCTGTGGTCTGTCTGTGGTCTGTCTGTATGTTTGTCTGTCTGTGGTCTCTGTGTCTGTCTGTCTGTCTGTCTGTATCTGTCTGTGGTCTGTCTGTGGGTCTGTCTGTCTGTGTGTCTGTGTCTGTCTGTATGTCTGTCCTCTGTCTGTGGTCTGTCTGTGGGTCTGTCTGTATGTTTGCCTCTGTCTGTGGTCTGTCTGTGGGTATGTCTGTATGTTTACCTCTGTCTGTGGTCTGTCTGTGGGTTTCCTCTGTCTGTGGTCTGTCTGTCTGTGTCTGTCTGTCTGTCTCTGTCTGTGTCTGTCTGTCTGTGGTCTGTCTGTATGTCTGTCTGTGTGTCTGTCTGTCTGTGTCTGTCTGTATGTTTGCCTCTGTCTGTGGTCTGTCTGTGGGTATGTCTGTATGTTTGCCTCTGTCTGTGTCTGTGGGTCTGTCTGTATGTTTGCCTCTGTCTGTGGTCTGTCTGTGGGTCTGTCTGTATGTTTGCCTCTGTCTGTGGTCTGTCTGTGGGTCTGTCTGTATGTGTGCCTCTGTCTGTGGTCTGTCTGTGTGTTTGTCTGTCTGTCTGTGGTTTGTCTGTATGTGTGTCTGTCTGTGGTCTGTCTGTGTGTCTGTATGTGTCTGTGGTCTGTCTGTGGGTCTGTCTGTGGGTCTGTCTGTATGTGTGTCTGTCTGTGGGTCTGTCTGTATGTTTGCCTCTGTCTGTGGTCTGTCTGTGGGTCTGTCTGTATGTCTGCCTCTGTCTGTGGTCTGTCTGTGGGTCTGTCTGTATGTTTGCCTCTGTCTGTGTGTGTCTGTGGTCTGTCTGTATGTTTGCCTCTCTCTGTGGTCTGTCTGTCTGTCTGTGTTTGTGTCTGTCTGTGGTCTGTCTGTGGGTCTGTCTGTATGTTTGTGTCTGTGTCTGTGGGTCTGTCTGTATGTTTGTCTGCCTCTGTCTGTGGTCTGTCTGTATGTTTGCCTCTGTCTGTGGTCTGTCTGTGGTCTGTCTGTATGTTTGCCTCTGTCTGTGGTCTGTCTGTGGGTCTGTCTGTATGTTTGCCTCTGTCTGTGGTCTGTCTGTGGGTCTGTCTGTATGTTTGCCTCTGTCTGTGGTCTGTCTGTGGGTCTGTCTGTATGTGTCTGTGGTCTGTCTGTGGGTCTGTCTGTGTGTTTGTCTGGTCTGTCTGTCTGTCTGTCTGTCTGTGTCTCTGTCTGTCTGTCTGTCTGTCTGTCTGTATGTCTGTCTGTCTGTCTGTGGTCTGTCTGTCTGTGGTCTGTCTGTATGTTTCTGCCTCTGTCTGTGGTCTGTCTGTGGGTCTGTGTGTCTGTGTGTCTGTGGTCTGTCTGTCTGTCTGTCTGTGGTCTGTCTGTCTGTGTCTGTATGTCTGTCTGTGTCTGTCTGTGTGGTCTGTCTGTCTGTGTTGTGTGCCTGTCTGTCTGTGGTCTGTCTGTCTGGTCTGTCTGTATGTCTGTCTGTCTGTGGTCTGTCTGTGGGTCTGTCTGTCTGTCTGTGGTCTGTCTGTGGTCTGTGGGTCTGTCTGTGTGTGTCTGTCTGTGTCTGTCTGTCTGTCTGTCTGTATGTGTGTGTCTGTCTGTGGTCTGTCTGTGGTCTGTCTGTCTGTGTGTCTGTCTGTCTGTGTCTGTCTGTGTCTGTCTGTCTGTGGCCTCTGTCTGTGGTCTGTGTGGTCTGTCTGTATGTTTGCCTCTGTCTGTGGTCTGTCTGTGGGTCTGTCTGTATGTTTGCCTCTGTCTGTCTGTCTGTCTGTCTGTCTGTCTGTTGTGTCTGTCTGTGGGTCTGTCTGTATGTTTGCCTCTGTCTGTGGTCTGTCTGTGGGTCTGTCTGTATGTTTGCCTCTGTCTGTGGTCTGTCTGTGGGTCTGTCTGTATGTTTGCCTCTGTCTGTGGTCTGTCTGTGGGTCTGTCTGTATGTTTGCCTCTGTCTGTGGTCTGTCTGTGTGTCTGTCTGTATGTTTGTCTCTGTCTGTGTCTGTCTGTCTGTCTGTGGGTCTGTCTGTATGTTTGCCTCTGTCTGTGGTCTGTCTGTGGGTCTGTCTGTATGTCTGTCTCTGTCTGTGGGTCTGTCTGTATGTCTGTCTGTGTCTGTGGTCTGTCTGTGTGTGTCTGTCTGTCTGTCTGTCTGTCTGTGTGTGTCTGTATGTTTGCCTCTGTCTGTGGTCTGTCTGTGGTCTGTCTGTATGTTGCCTCTGTCTGTGGTCTGTCTGTGGGTCTGTCTGTATGTTTGCCTCTGTCTGTGGTCTGTCTGTGGGTCTGTCTGTATGTTTGCCTCTGTCTGTGGTCTGTCTGTGGGTCTGTCTGTATGTTTGCCTCTGTCTGTGGTCTGTCTGTGGGTCTGTCTGTATGTTTGCCTCTGTCTGTGGTCTGTCTGTGGGTCTGTCTGTATGTATGTCTGTGGTCTGTCTGTGGTCTGTCTGTGGTCTCTGTGTGTGTGTCTGTCTGTCTGTGGTCTGTCTGTGTCTGTCTGTATGTTTGCCTCTGTCTGTGGTCTGTCTGTGGTGTCTGTCCTGTATGTTCTGTCTGTCTGTCTGTGTGTCTGTCTGTGTCTGTCTGTGGGTCTGTCTATGTTTGTCTCTGTCTGTGTCTGTCTGTCGGTCTGTCTGTATGTTTGCCTCTGTCTGTGGTCTGTCTGTGGGTCTGTCTGTATGTTTGCCTCTGTCTGTGGTCTGTCTGTGGGTCTGTCTGTATGTTTGCCTCTGTCTGTGGTCTGTCTGTGGGTCTGTCTGTATGTTTGCCTCTCTGTGGTCTGTCTGTGGGTCTGTCTGTATGTTTGCCTCTGTCTGTGGTCTGTCTGTGGGTCTGTCTGTATGTGTGTCTGTCTGTGGTCTGTCTGTGGGTCTGTCTGTATGTTTGCCTCTGTCTGTGGTCTGTCTGTGGGTCTGTCTGTATGTGTTGCCTCTGTCTGTGGTCTGTCTGTGTCTTTCTGTCTGTGGGTCTGTCTGTCTGTGTCTGTCTGTGGTCTGTCTGTGTGTCTGTGTCTGTCTGTGTCTGTGTGTCTGTCTGTGGTCTGTCTGTGTGTCTGTCTCTGTGGTCTGTCTGTGGGTCTGTCTGTGTGTGTCTCTCTGTCTGTGGGTCTGTCTGTATGTTTGTCTCTGTCTGTGGGTCTGTCTGTATGTTTGCCTCTGTCTGTGGTCTGTCTGTGGGTCTGTCTGTATGTTTGCCTCTGTCTGTGGTCTGTCTGTGGGTCTGTCTGTATGTTTGCCTCTGTCTGTGGTCTGTCTGTGGGTCTGTCTGTATGTTTGCCTCTGTCTGTGGTCTGTCTGTGGGTCTGTCTGTGTTTGCCTCTGTCTGTGGTCTGTCTGTGGGTCTGTCTGTATGTTTGCCTCTGTCTGTGGTCTGTCTGTGGGTCTGTCTGTATGTTTGCCTCTGTCTGTGGTCTGTCTGTGGTCTGTCTGTATGTTCTGTCTGTGGTCTGTCTGTGGTCTGTCTGTGGTCTGTGTGTGTGTCTGTATGTGTCTGTCTGTGTCTCTGTCTGTGTCTGTCTGTATGTGGTCTGTCTGTGGGTCTGTCTGTATGTTTGCCTCTGTCTGTGGTCTGTCTGTGGGTTTGTCTGTCTGTGTGTCTGTGGGTGTGTCTGTGGTCTGTGTCTGTGGGTCTGTCTGTCTGTGGTCTGTCTGTGGTCTGTCTGTGGTCTGTCTGTCTGTGTCTGTCTGTATGTGTGTCTGTGTCTCTGTCTGTGGTCTGTCTGTGGGTGTGTCTGTCTGTGCCTCTGTCTGTGGTCTGTCTGTCTGTCTGTCTGTCTGTGTGTGTCTGTCTGTGGTCTGTCTGTGGCCTCTGTCTGTGGTCTGTGTCTCTGTCTGTCTGTCCTCTGTCTGTGGTCTGTCTGTGGGTCTGTCTGTGTATGTGTGTGTCTCTGTCTGTGGTCTGTCTGTGGTGTCTGTCTGTGTCTGTATGTCTGTGTGTGTCTGTCTGTCTGTGTCTGTCTGTCTGTGTGTGGGTCTGTCTGTGTGTCTGTGTCTGTCTGTGTGTCTGTGTGTGGGTCTGTCTGTCTCTGTGTCTGTGTGTGTGTCTGTCTGTCTGTCTGTATGTTTGCCTCTGTCTGTGGTCTGTCTGTGGGTCTTTTGTTCGACAGATATGCCTCGCGGTATGCATAAGCGCCATTTGCATGTCTGGGTTACCAGTCTACTATTCAATAGTGACCTGCTTCTCGTAAAGCTACAAAATTCGATCAAATACTATGAAATACTGTTCAAAACATGTTGCATTGTTGATGCTGAATGTCTTATTACTAGCTACACCAAGGTGTACCTTTTATTTGTCACGTTTCTAGCATTTTGTCGTATCAAATAATGTTGTAAAATCTAGGTCACATGGTTGAGTTCATTTTACTGAAGTGGGTGCGTTGATGAGGATTACATAGTTTCTCACATATATACAATCATTATTAGTAAAAAAAAATAAAAAATTACAGATTTAATTTTAAACATATTCAGTGGGGGGAATTATAATTTATTGATACTATGTCTACTAATATAATATTAGCACCGATATGATACATCTCTCCGCCCCTGGCAGAGAAACATACAAAAGTCTCTGATCACGTTGCAATGAATTTATGAAACTGAAAGAGCTTTTTTCCAGTTGTGAAAGACTGAAAGACAGTCACACGCCAGTGTTTTAAGACCAATAACATATAATGACGTTTTCGAAAACAATTATAAACAGTATTCAGTTTAAAACATACATTATAAGTTAGGAGGAGGGGAGTTACGTACTTATCCCCCCCCCCCCACACACACACACACACGAAAGCCAACTATCTCATTTGTATTCATAAAATAAAATACTGCCAGTGTGGCTATTTTGTTTCTAAATTGTTTTTCTTCTATAAACATGAATTCATAACTAAAGAGATTAAACATACAGGCTCATAGCACATAGCATATATATATATATATATATATATATATATATGGCCTGTGGAATTGGCACGATATCTGGAGGGTTGAGGACGTATGCAGAGCGTCTGGTGGGGTGGCACAGGTTACATTTTTTATCTTTATATAGAGCAGAACAAAAACATTGGCTACTGAATGTCAAATGTTTGGTAATTTTGATATATAGTCTTAGAGACGAAACCCATTACATTTTCTCATTTGTAGCACATACCACGACCTTTGCTATTCCAGTCGTGGTGCATATACGTGAATGAGAAATAGCCCAATGGGCCCACCGACTGTAATTAATCCTAGACTTACCACGCGTCCGACCGAGTATTTTACCACTGGGCTACGACCGGTCCTAGACATCAGGGACCATTCAAATACTACGTAAAGCTGGAGGGGTGGGTGGGTGTGTACGTTTTGTAGCTTTACAGTGGGTGAGTGTACTGAACAGCGTTACGTAAAACACCATTTTTTATCACTAAATTGATGTTAAGACGACTTAACTTGAACTAACTTGAACAATAATACATTGTAGCAAATTGAAAACATAAAGGAACCTGTTTGCCTGGATTATCAACTGAAATAAAAGTAGCTATATAAAAGTTACTGGTAGTTAATAGCTACTGGTATAATTAAAATGGTGATAATAGAATACATTCGTTTAAACTTTCTCATTTTCATTATTTTTCCAATTCAACTGAACTACAAAATTTATTCATTCGTTACCTATAAGTATTAGCTATTCTCTAAATGCGATGATTATTCCTGCTTAATGGTTACTCAACTTTAGAGGGAAATAGAGTAAACTGAATCAGTCAAAATCTCTACTGGTAGGTATTTCATTGTAGTATGTCATATTTGTTTGGCCCTAAGTTTAAAGGCACATAGATGACATTGAATGTTGAGCAATTATTGTATCACTGATTCGCAGTGATTAGTATGATGTCATTACTAATGTGGTATACCGTGGTACATTACAAAAAACCGCGGTATACCGTTGTACGCGATACCTAACCCTAGTGTGTGTGTGTGTGTTAAATATCCACGGGAATAACATATGATGTCCAAATAGATAGTCAGTGTTATAACAGTTATGTATGTCAAGGTCACATAGACACCCTCAATTAAAAACCTATAATTATGGTAGGTCATTAATAGTAGTTGGTAAATCATAAATAATACATACATAAATATATATATGTGTGTGTGTGTGTGTGTGTGCGTGCGTGTGTGTGTGTGTGTGTGCGTGCATGCGCGTGTGTGTTTGTTCAACATAGCTACAATACATTTACCCATATTTTGCAAAATTTGTCCACATTTTAATAATAGCACTGCTCATCTGTTTATCCTTCTCTGTCCATTTCTGTGGTGTCAACTTCCGTTTGGAAAACATAATTCCAAATACGTATGGCAGTTCCGCGGTATGAGGTACACCTAAGAAAGAAAAACAATATTTAACACGTTTAACTGCATTTGTACAAAATATATACTATACCAGCAGCTCGAACCGTTACCCTCTCGTTATGTCAGCCGTCTTTAAACATATTTTTACACACTTAATATTTTGAAGCAAAACTATTGTTTGGTCATCCGTATTGCAATAATTTCTCTAAAGCAGCCAGGTACAGGACATACGATTAAGCTGCTCTTACAATCAGCATTTATTCATTCATTTCAACTTATTGTTTTGCTTATATCCAATTAAGGTTCAAGCATGCTGCCCTGGGCAAACACCTCAGCTATTTGAGCTGTCTGTCCAGGACAGTGGGTTAGTTGTTAGTTAGTGAGAGAAAAGAGGATGCAGTGGTCTTACACCTACCTAACGAGTCGATAAAATTAATTCTGGGTAGGAGCCTGTAGCAAGGTACCTCTCCTCTTCCTCCCTATCTCTCTCACTCACTCTCACTCACTCACTCACTCACTCACTTACTCACTCACTCACTCACTCTCACACTCACTCTCCCCCCCCCTCTCTCTCTCTCTCTCTCCCCTCTCTCTCTCTGCGGGCGAGACGTAGCCCAGTGGTAAAGCGCTCGCCCGTCGGTGGACCCATTTGGCTCTTTCCTGTTCCAACCAGTGCAGCACGACTGGTATATCAAAGGCTGTGGTATGTGCTATCCTGTCTGTTGTATAGTTCATATAAAAGATCCCTTGCTACTAATGGAAAACATGTAACGGGTTTCATCTTTAAGATTACATGTCGAAATTACCAAATATTTGACATCCAGAAGCCGATGATTAATAAATCAATGTGCTCTAGTCGTGTCGTTAAAAAAGCAAACACGTTTAACTTTTCCTCTCTCTGACTTCCTTGTTCCCTTTCATTATCTCTTTCTCATTCTTTGGGAGGCCAATCTGATAATTATCAAGGTGTGTGTGTGTGGGGGGGGGGGGGGGGGGGGGGGAGGCGAGGGCGTGTTTGGACTATGCATGTGTGGATTTGTATGTGTGCGACTGATTGTGTGTATTTGTATGTGTGCGACTGATTGTGTGTATTTGTATGGTGTATTTGTATGTGTGCGACTGATTGTGTGTATTTGTATGTGTGTATTTGTATGTGTGTGCGACTGATTGTGTGTATTTATATGTGTGCGACTGATTGTGTTTATTTGTATGTGTGTATTTGTATGTGTACGCGCATTGTCCATCACATGAGCAATAGGAGTCGGGTATGTAGACTTTGACGAGGTAACCCAATTTCGAGATGATTATTAATACAGTTAAATAGCCGTTGCTCCTACCAGTCCATTTCGGTGACGGGTCGTGTTCTGCCCTGTATGCAAACTCGTACAGAAAGATGGGGTTGTCCGTCTGTAGTTTAGCGTTCAGGTTCGTCTCCAAGTCAGTGGGGGCGAAAAAGTCGTGATCACTTAAAAACTTTAAACACCAGAAATAAATAGAGTAAATTAATATTAATAATAATAATCATGCTAGTAATAATATAATAATGTTAATAATAATAAAAATAATAATAGTAATAATGTTAATAATAATTATACTACTACTACTACTGCTACTGCTTCTGCTGCTGCTGCTACTACTACTCCTACTCCTACTGCTGCTACTCCTACTCCTACTACTACTCTACTCCTACTCCTACTCCTACTCCTACTCCTACTCCTACTCCTACTACTCCTACTCCTACTACTACTACTACTACTAATAATAATAATAGTAACTAAAATATTATATTAAAACAAAGTTTGATAGGGGGCATGGTGAATTTCAGGCCCGTAGGAACTTTAAATGTGGTCAACTTATGAAAACAAACGTAATGTTTAAATTAATAAATATATTTTAATAAATACCATTCTAGCTAATGAGAAGAAAGAAAGGAAAGGCGCCAATGGAATAATAAAATAATAATAATATATTTTTAATAATATTAATAATAATAATAAAAACAACAACAACACAATTTTAACTTGTAAAGAGACGAACCTGAATACACGACGACCTGACTGCTACAGGGTCCGTCATGTTTGGAGGGATGTAAATCTGCCTGATGGCTTCCTCTATTTTCCCATGGTTTGACCTGTATCGGTTCTTGGCGAAATCATGAATTAAATTCTTAAAGTAGTCCAGTGTCATTCCTTTCTCTATTCCAGGTATACTAGCTTGATAAATATGAAAACAAAACATGTTATACATGACATAAAAAACGTCTGACATGCAAAACAAATCTATATTTGTTTCCATTAGTAGCAAGGGCTATTTTATATGCACCATTCCACAGTGCAACTCATTCGACGGCCTCTGATATACCAGTCGTGGTGCACTGGCTGAAGCGAGAAATTGCCCAATGGGCCAACCGAAGGGGATCAATCCCAAACCGACCGCGCAGCAAGCGAGCGCTTCACCACTGGGCTACGTCCCGCCCCTATAAACACAGGTAGCCTATACAACAATACTTGCAGGTTTATTAATTATGGCGCACTATAAACACAGGTAGCCTATACGACAATACTTGCAGGTTTATTAATTATGGCGCACTATAAACACAGGTAGCCTATACGACAATACTTGCAGGTTTATTAATTATGGCGCACTATAAACACAGGTAGCCTATACGACAATACTTGCAGGTTTAGTCATTAAGGCGCACTATAAACTTTTTAATAACACAAAAGTTAAACTTTGATTTGTTTAACGACACCACTAAAGCACATTGATTTCTTAATCATCGGCTATTTGTTGTCAAACCTTGAACACTTTTGAAATAGTCTTAGAGAGAAAACTCGCTACATTTTTCCATTAGTAGCATGGGATCTCTTATGTGCACCATTCCACAGATAGGATAGCACATACCACGGCCTGTGATATACCAGTCGTGGTGCACTGGCTGGAACGAGAAATAGCACTAGAACCACCGCGCATCATGCGGACGCTTTACCAGTGGGCGACAAATAAATAATAAAATTGTTTTAATTTTAATATAATAATTATTACCTTATATATGTAGCCTACACTACCTGATTCGAAACACTGTATCTGATCAGCTATACTCAGTCAAAACAACAACAACAACAACAGCAACAACGACAACAACAAACAAACAAACAAAGACTTATGCAAAATTATATATATATATATCTATAACCTACCAGCCAGCAGATCACAAACACAATGAATTGTACTTCGACATGTTCCGTTAAGTTACGAAAATTGTCAGAAACGTTGCCATATGAACGTCAACAAGTCTTTGTCGTAACGTCAACAATGCTTTGGCTTTTTAATATGATTATTAATGTCAGAGCGATACTACCTTACGTACATTTATTTATTTATTTATTTTTTAAATGTGGTATCGCTGTTTGACATTACATAAGCATATTTATTTTAAATGTCTACACATGTAAAATGCATGGATCTAATAACATGTAATGACGACTGTTAACTACTGTGCTGTTCTGTTGCAAGTTTTTCTACAGATGTGGTGTGGACATTATGAATAGAGGTAAGTGTTTGTTAGTTTCTTTGTCTGGGTTTCTGCCAGAGGGTAAAATGGGTATTTCATACCGAAATTGTTTTGAAGATTTTATTTTTTAAGTTAACCTTTTGACAAAATTAATCACTCTTATTGTAAATATTCAATTCCATAGCGCCATAAGGAAAAATTTCTTTCTGACAGAAACCCTGTTTGTTTATTGATCAGCGCTTCGTTCTTAGCACTACTATCGTCGTAAATAGCTACCGTCGCGATCGTAACTTTATTTTACGATCGCCAGTCTGTTCTATGACGCATACAGTCGTCGTAAATTACGGTGAATTATTTGCAATTAGTTCGAGACATTTGTAAAAGTTAAAGTTTGTTTTGTTTAACGACACCACTAGTGTATTGATTTATTAATTATCAGATATTGGATGTCAAACGTTTGATAATTGTGACATAATTATAGAGAAGAAACTCGCCACATTTTCCCATTAGTAGCAAGGGATCTTTTATATGCACCATCCCATAGACAGGATAGCACATACCACAGCCTTTGGTATACCAGTCGTGGTGCATTAGCTGGAACGGGAAATAGCCCAATGGGCCTATCGACGGGGATCGGCCCAAGAGCAACCGCGCATCAAGCGAGCTCTTTACCACTGGGCTACATCCTGCCCCGAGTCAGCTGTAAGTCCAGTGGCGGATCACGAAAATCCAGGGGTGGCGGTGAGTGTGTGTGTGTGTGTGCAATGACATGTGGCAACGTTCCCGAATGGATACCTCGGATTGTTCAACTTGAAAAAGGAAAAAATAAAATGAAAATATTTATTTAAATCCGCCACTTTAGTCACTAACATAGATGTCAAATGGCAGTTAGATTTTTTTAAAGAAGGATACGAACTTTTAAAAGTTTATTTAAATATTGATATCTAACAGGCACGGCGGAGCGGGGGGGGGGGTAGAGGGGGCTGCAGGACTCTAGTCCCTCTAAAAATTCTGAATCAAAAATATTATTGGAAGTAAATCTTAAGTTAGAGGTACCCCTCCCCCCCCCCCGAACCCCCTGAAACTTTTGCTTTGCGCCCTCGATCTCAGTCAGCCCCCCCCCCCCCTCAATGTCTACTTGCTTCCGCCGTGCCTGTCTAATATGCATTTTATGAAACAGATCCATGAAAAACATTTTAGGCCATATGACCTTCACACAAAAATAAGGTCTTATGAATTTTGCAATTATCGTTACAAAGTCATTTAGTCGATTGCCAATACCAATAAATACATCGAAGATGTTCCACATTCTCGGTAACAAATGTATTATTTAACTAATTGGCATTTCTTCGCACAGAAGATTTTAACTGCTAAGGGGGCAATTATGACTACCGTAAGGTTGTTTTGTGGAACGGCTGTAAAGTTTATGTGTGCCATCCGTAAATGTCACCGTAAAGTCAATATAACCTTAGCTACTATTATTTCCTGGAACGGAGCCAGGGCCGTTGGAGTCCTAGGCATTTGCGGAACCAGGAGTTTGTGATGGGGGGGGGGGGGGGGGGCATCCAAGCAAACCTGTGTCCTAGTGCAGGCACGACGGAAGCAATAAGACATGGAGGGGGGTGTGTGACTGATATCGAGGGCGCAAAGGAAAATTTTTAGGGGGTTCGTAAGCTTATAAAAACTACGTCCTGAAATGCAATTTCTTGAATTCAACAAGTAAAATTAATCTCGGTCTTCGATTCAGAATTATTGGGTGTGTGTGGGGATACGTAACAAGTGCTACATGCTATCAGTGTTACAGTCTCGTTCTAACCACGTGTCAGTTTGACGCTGGATCCTCCACAGAACTACATACACTTGCACACCTATCAGTTTTACAGTCTCGTTCTAACCACGTGTCAGTTTGACGCTGGATCCTCCACAGAACTACATACACTTGCACATCTACCAGTCTTGCACATCTACCAGTTTTACAGTCTCGTTCTAACCACGTGTCAATCTGACGCTGGATCCTCCACAGAACTACATACACTTGCACACCTATCAGTTTTACAGTCTCGTTCTAACCACGTGTCAATCTGACGCTGGATCCTCCACAGAACTACATACACTTGCACATCTACCAGTTTTACAGTCTCGTTCTAACCACGTGTCAATCTGACGCTGGATCCTCCACAGAACTACATACACTTGCACACCTATCAGTTTTACAGTCTCGTTCTAACCACGTGTCAATCTGACGCTGGATCCTCCACAGAACTACATACACTTGCACATCTACCAGTTTTACAGTCTCGTTCTAACCACGTGTCAATCTGACGCTGGATCCTCCACAGAACTACATACACTTGCACACCTACCAGTTTTACAGTCTCGTTCTAACCACGTGTCAATTTGACGCTGGATCCTCCACAGAACTACATACACTTGCACACCTATCAGTTTTAAAGTCTCGTTCTAACCACGTGTCAATCTGACGCTGGATCCTCCACAGAACTACATACACTTGCACACCTATCAGTTTTACAGTCTCGTTCTAACCACGTGTCAATCTGACGCTGGATCCTCCACAGAACTACATACACTTGCACACCTACCAGTGTTACAGTCTCGTTCTAACCACGTGTCAGTTTGACGCTGGATCCTCCACAGAACTACATACACTTGCACACCTATCAGTTTTACAGTCTCGTTCTAACCACGTGTCAATCTGACGCTGGATCCTCCACAGAACTACATACACTTGCACACCTATCAGTTTTACAGTCTCGTTTTAACCACGTGTCAATCTGACGCTGGATCCTCCACAGAACTACATACACTTGCACACCTATCAGTTTTACAGTCTCGTTCTAACCACGTGTCAATCTGACGCTGGATCCTCCACAGAACTACATACACTTGCACACCTACCAGTTTTACAGTCTCGTTCTAACCACGTGTCAATTTGACGCTGGATCCTCCACAGAACTACATACACTTGCACACCTATCAGTTTTACAGTCTCGTTCTAACCACGTGCCAATCTGACGCTGGATCCTCCACAGAACTACATACACTTGCACATCTACCAGTTTTA
Source organism: Gigantopelta aegis (assembly GCF_016097555.1). Lineage (NCBI taxonomy): Eukaryota > Metazoa > Mollusca > Gastropoda > Neomphalida > Peltospiridae > Gigantopelta > Gigantopelta aegis. Next base: position 94,163,452 of record NC_054704.1, on the reverse strand, counting down.
CAGTCTCGTTCTAACCACGTGTCAGTTTGACGCTGGATCCTCCACAGAACTACATACACTTGCACACCTATCAGTTTTACAGTCTCGTTCTAACCACGTGTCAATCTGACGCTGGATCCTCCACAGAACTACATACACTTGCACACCTATCAGTTTTACAGTCTCGTTCTAACCACGTGTCAATTTGACGCTGGATCCTCCACAGAACTACATACACTTGCACACCTATCAGGTTTACAGTCTCGTTTTAACCACGTGTCAATTTGACGGTGGATCCTCCACAGAACTACATACACTTGCACATCTACCAGTTTTACAGTCTCGTTCTAACCACGTGTCAATCTGACGCTGGATCCTCCACAGAACTACATACACTTGCACACCTATCAGTGTTACAGTCTCGTTCTAACCACGTGTCAATCTGACGCTGGATCCTCCACAGAACTACATACACTTGCACACCTACCAGTTTTACAGTCTCGTTCTAACCACGTGTCAATCTGACGCTGGATCCTCCACAGAACTACATACACTTGCACACCTATCAGTTTTACAGTCTCGTTCTAACCACGTGTCAATCTGACGCTGGATCCTCCACAGAACTACATACACTTGCACACCTATCAGTTTTACAGTCTCGTTCTAACCACGTGTCAATCTGACGCTGGATCCTCCACAGAACTACATACACTTGCACACCTATCAGTTTTACAGTCTCGTTCTAACCATGTGTCAATCTGACGCTGGATCCTCCACAGAACTACATACACTTGCACACCTATCAGTTTTACAGTCTCGTTCTAACCACGTGTCAATCTGACGCTGGATCCTCCACAGAACTACATACACTTGCACACCTACCAGTTTTACAGTCTCGTTCTAACCACGTGTCAATCTGACGCTGGATCCTCCACAGAACTACATACACTTGCACACCTACCAGTTTTACAGTCTCGTTCTAACCACGTGTCAATGTGACGCTGGATCCTCCACAGAACTACATACACTTGCACACCTATCAGTTTTACAGTCTCGTTCTAACCACGTGTCAATCTGACGCTGGATCCTCCACAGATCTACATACACTTGCACACCTATCAGTTTTACAGTCTCGTTCTAACCACGTGTCAATCTGACGCTGGATCCTCCACAGAACTACATACACTTGCACACCTATCAGTTTTACAGTCTCGTTCTAACCACGTGTCAATTTGACGCTGGATCCTCCACAGAACTACATACACTTGCACACCTTTCAGTTTTACAGTCTCGTTCTAACCACGTGTCAATCTGACGCTGGATCCTCCACAGAACTACATACTCGGATTTTGTCATACAAGTTGACTTTACATACATATCTCTTTTTAACGTTCAGGCGCATATTCAGAAATATAAGCAAGATGAGCTCTAAACTATCGCGAGCGAGTTGAGATATGCTCCTCCGAAAAATGAATTGGCAAATGAAAAAAAAAAACCCAATTTGCTTGAGCAAGGACGAGTTTCGATCCCCCAAACCCACCACCTGCACACGCGCCTGACGTTTGAACTATTAGTTTGACGACGAATGTGATTGCTAATCATTTACTCATTCTTAATTTATGGACGCAGAAAGATATATTGATTTGGAATTGACCAAAAGTCCCCTTCTAATTGAGGCAGTTGCTTTAAAGTCGTAGTGTAAGTGGAAGGTGTTGTTGCAAGTGTTTTTCCTCCGTTTGCTTATTTGTGTTCTTTTTTTCTTTCTTTTTTAAATTTTGTTTTATTAAGGTTGTTTAGCGCCATATTCCATTGTTCTTAACACTGGTTCACAAGTGGCTCCTATATCAATAATTATGACTCATTACATTTTCTGCTGCTTTTACTGCAAGTGGTATTGATGGTTTTAATGGGTATGTATTGGGGCATCGATGATGTTGAAGATAATGAGCATCAATGATGACAATGATGAAGATTAATGACGATCCTAGTGGTGATGGTGATTATTATGTTTGTGGTGACGATGGAGGCTATGGAGTTCGTGATGACGACATCAAGATGAAGATGACGACGACTACAATTATGATAATGGTGTTGATGATGACAATGACGATGGTAACAACAACGATGATGATGAAGATCAAGTTGATGATGACGATGCTAGAATAAGACTTACCAAGATCATTGGAATCTTCATCTTTGTTGATACCTCTGATTACAGGCACCTTAGCAGACATACCCTTCTTAACTAGAGCTTGGGGGTTTTCGGGCAAAAACGAATCAGTAGGTGATGAAACAGAATCGACTACAGGACTCCACTCTAAACGACTTGGAGACGGCTACACAGAAAAATACACTGACATGACAACTAGTTCATTCCATGGATGGAGAGAGAGAGAGAGAGAGAGAGAGAGAGAGAGAGAGAGAGAGAGAGAGAGAGAGAGAGAGAGAGAGAGAGAGAGAGAGAGAGGGAGAGAGGGGAGGGGGGGAGGAAGGGGGTGGGGAGAGAGAGAGAGAGAGAGAGAGAGAGAGAGAGAGAGAGAGAGAGAGAGAGAGAGGGAGGGAGGGAGGGAGGGGGGAGGAAGAGAGAGCGTGGGTGGGGGTGGGGGCTAAATAAAGAAAACATATTGGAATATCACCAATTGCACAAGACCTTTACAAAACAAATATATTTCCTAATCTAGTTTACACACTTCCGTGTAAAGAGAGAGAGAGAGAGAGAGAGAGAGAGAGAGAGAGAGAGAGAGAGAGAGAGAGAGAGAGAGAGAGAGAGAGAGAGAGAGAGAGAGAGAGAGAGAGAGAGAGAATAAAAGAGCAAAAGACTGCCATACCATTGTATCTCGGGGAACTTGAGGAACAAAACAAACAACAACAACAACAAAAAAAACCATTAGGCAGGACAGGTTGGATTTTAAAAATAATACTGTTACCCCTACGGGTCGATATACAATGTAATATATGTACTATTTAAAGTATTTTGCTTACATGCTTATACTAATCGAAAACAAATAGGGTTGACCATTTCTTTTAGGTAGAGTCGGGTATCAGGCCTTAGAACATTTAACAACAATCTTGTTTTTTCTTCCGAGACGAATTACAAAGTAACAACTAGTTTTATAACTAGATTAAGAAAATATAGAAGACGTACTGGTATTGTCTTTCCAGCTTCAGTCAGGGCATCCGCCGTCTTTGATCTCAAGCATCCGACTAGTTTAGAACTCGAGGTCGTATCAGGACACCCGAGATCTTGGCCTAACATTTCCGCTCGCTTCCTTGGAGGTAGACTGTCGGTTTTGGTGGCAATAGCCCACGGCGTCAACGAAACTCCACTTTCACAGATAACCGCGTTGAATAGGTCTGTAAAAAAAAAGAAACAAAGAGAAGTCCGGACAGAATGACCTAAGTCTAGGTATTTCGCATATGATTCTTGTAAAGCGGATTGAAATATTAAACGAAAAGAAAAAAAAACACGAAGACCTCAAAAAGTTTCAGAACTATGTCTAGTCTAACATGGTTATTTCGGAACTTGGCCTAAAAATTGAACTGATCAGGGGATTTGTCAAGGGTGCAACTTTTCAACGTTATTTTTCTCCAGCTTTCAATTTAACATTCCAATCTTTAGGTTGATGATTTTTATCACATGGAAGGAAATGTTTTATTTAACGACGCACTCAACACATTTTATTTACGGTTATATGGCGTCGGACATATGGTTAAGGATCACACAGATATTGAGAGAGGAAACCCGCTGTCGCCACTTCATGGGTTACTCTTTTCGATTAGCAGCAAGGATTGATTTATATGCACCATCCCACAGACATGATAGCGCATACCATGACCATTCATATACCAGTTGTGGTGAACTGGCTGGAACGAGAAATTGCCCAATGGGCTAACCGACGGGGATCGATCCCAAACCGACCGCACATCAAGCGAGCGCTTTACCACTGGGCTACGTTCCGCCCCCTTATTACATGGACTCTTACTGTTAAGGTCAGCTGTCGATCTTCTCTGGCGAAGTCTCGGTGCTCTGGAATGTGCTGTACTCTGACTTTTACCATTTCTTTTCACCACGGGGCTTAGTTGTGAATACCACGACTGACGTGTTTCTTACATTACCGGCAGGACAGATTTCCGCACCACTAATCCGATCATTATCACCAGTCACATGGTTCGTAGGTTTCATTCCCTCAAAAAATACCATTTTCTCTCTCTCTGTCTATGTCTCTCTCTTTTTCTTTCTCTCTCTCTCTCTCTCTCTCTCTTACGAGGCAAATTTTCATAAAATGCTGTATACAAAATAACCGGAGTTTAAAATGTGCTGAGATGTCGTTTATTATTTACATGGTTTTTAATGTGATAGTGGTTACGTGGTTATAACTTCGTTTTTCGAGTTTCCTTACAAGTACCTTTATGCCGAATATTCTCCTGGTATTGGGTAGGCTCAGATATTTTGCAACATGAAAATTAAGGCGCAATCAAAAACTATTTAAAGGTATTGTGGGCAAATGCATAATATACAAACATGTCTGTGCCTAGGCTTTATAGGACTCACTCTGCTGCGGTGGCGTAGCGAGGCGGGGGGGGGGGGGGGGGGGGGGGGGGGGGGGGGGGGGGGGGGGGGGGGGGGGGGGGGGGGGGGGGGTGGGGGGGGGTTGGGGGGGGGGGGGGGGGGGGGGGGGGGGATGGGGGGTTACGGGGCTTACGGGGGGGGGGGGGGCCATGCCCCAATCAGACTTTTTTTTTTTTACTGTATTAAATTTGATAAAATCATACATACCTAGTGTGGGTCCCCCCAATAGTGAGTTCCCCCCAATCTATACAAATGCTGGATTACAGTCATATCATTGTACGTGTAGCAGAATCGATTTCATATTAAGTTAAAATGTCGGTTCACTATCATAAATTTAGTATATTTGTACAAATGCAATAAGAAAACTGAACCTTCACTCTCAACGGATGCTGTCGACCGCCTTGATTCCATGCATTACACTCGGTGCCATGTTTCTTATTACGATGTACTCCAGCCCTTATGACGTAGATATGGCAAAAACCATGGACGTACATTAAACAACCAAAGGACATCGAAGAATGGCTCATTTCCAGTCAGAACCTCAGTGGGACCGTTTATTCCAGATGCTTAATTCTTTAAAATATTCCTGATATATGACTTCTAGATTTTTAACCAATATTGGAAGTTTTAAACTGTCATTCTATCTCTTATAATATCCAGTCTCTTACCTTTGGATAAAGGAGATATGAGGTGTAGAGACACACTGGAAGCACCTGCACTTTCTCCAAAGATAGTCACTTGGTTAGGCTTTCCACCAAAACTGGAGATGCATTTCTTTACCCACTGGAGCGCAAGGACTTGGTCCAGCATTCCGAAATTACCAGGGGCCGCACTGTCTCCGGTCGACAAAAACCCTGAAACATATTACATCTTAGATGTCATTCGCATAATCAAATCAAACTGACATTGTACTTAGTGGGAAATATCTCATTATGATTAGTGTTGGAAATATGCTCAGTGTAAGTTGTGTTTGAACTTTCCAAGTTTGAAATCATTAAAATAAGTACTTGTGATAACAATATTCACAAGATTTCATGAGAGTTTGGTATATTTGGATCTCATTAAAACTATTCGGGTGATAGAAATGATGTACTATATAATGTAATATTATTTGTTTGTTTGTTTGTTTATTTATTCATTTATTTATTTATTTGTCTTCACTGATTCAGTTTTATTTATTTGTACTTTATTAATTTTTAATTTTTTAATTTTTTAATTTTTAATTTTTTTGAAACGTCAACTTTACTTTTTTGTTTTAAGTCTGCTCTTCAAATAGTTAAAGGGGTTGGTAGGTAGGGTGAAGCTTTTGATTTATAATACACACTAATTCTAAACTAAAAATAAACGAATTAGCTTTATTAAAATTTTATAAAATAAAATGAGAAGGGATAAAAATATGTTGGTGACTCATACATACGCCTCGCTTCTCCATGTGAATAAAAACTAAATTCTAGAAACGTCCCGCGTGTTTGTGTGATGACGTACCCAGCACTCCTAGTCTGTAGTTGATCGTGACAACGACAACGTCTCTCAGCGCTATCACCGTAGAGTCGTAGATGGCCCCGGTCCCGGACACATACGCCCCACCATGGATGAACACCATCACGGGATACGTCATATTTGAGTCCATCTAACGAAAAGAAACCCGTTCTTTAAAGGTTGTACTGTACCAAATAAAATCCCAGGGTGACAATGTTAACGTATGTGGTTAAAAATACTATATGCAATACATTAATTATGCCCCATACATGAATACTCCAACCCCTCTCCCAAAGTATTAATTGAAGAAAACGTGGAACGTCTCATTGCTCATTTTCGATATAACCTGACTTAGAATGGGTGCGCTCATATTAATAACTAATGGGTTATATGACGAGAAGCGAGTTGTAATAGCGCTCAGACTAGCAACTGGATAGTAGTAGAAATCGTAACAGCAGGAAGTCTGCCAACCTTGTCGTGGCAGTTGGTAGTCTGCGCCTACCATAACATTTTCATCTTTCAATACTATAATACATGCGTGCTTTAATCACGACTCCCTTGTATCCTAAAGCCTTGTAACATGTCCATACATAGTTCTGGTACTTAATCACGACTCCCTTGTATCCTAAAGCCTTGTAACATGTCCATACATAGTTCTGGTACTTAATCACGACTCCCTTGTATCCTAAAGCCTTGTAACATGTCCATACATAGTTCTGGTACTTAAGAACGAGTTTCTTGTAAAAGTTATTGTGACACACAGAAAACAAAGATAATTGACGATAAGTTTTTACTGCCGGGTATGATACGTTATAACATGGAAAGAGAAATGTCCGAATGTATGGAAACGAGCAATAGTCCATGAAAAGGGCGCACCTGTCCTATGCAAATGAGCCACATCACTAGAGGGGGGACCAGAGCGAAGTTCACACAGTCAGTAGCGAGCATTGATACAGGCCTGGCACCGACGTCTCATTGAGGCCATTAAACGCTGGAGAAAGGGATGGTACGGGCTGAGGGTTGCTGGCTGGAACCTGTTTCGCAGATGCGTGGTTCGGATCCATGTGCCTTGGCGAGGGGTTGTCACGGGTGGTCGGTCGCTACGGAGACGGTCCCTGACCTGGTTGTTTTGTTGATATCATTACCATAAGTGCCATATGGTGTTTCTGTGGACGTTGAATTGACGTGCGACGTCACGCTGCGAGGTCCCAGATTCAAGCATCTCTATGACTCGCCATCTGTTATTTGACCGAGGCGCGGCATGACGAATTTACATCAAACAGTTCACTAATGGTGGTTTTCTGACTTCTGGACTTCTGAAGGCTGTACAGAGTGGCAATTATTTGCGACTGAATGTCTGGCCTTTTATGGTGAACACTGGACAGCATTTCTCCCGAATATTCTATGTTTCTTGTACAAAGCATGCAGTCGCTGCACCAACTGCTTGGTTGCATTTCTTTCATCTATTTCATGCACATTTTCTCTGATTTACATCCATAAATCCATTCACAAATTTATTACTCCATACAATACATGTCACAATAACTTTTACCTTTGAGTATATTTTTCATATTAAAACTGACTAGCTGCTTGTAGTTTATATGTTTGTTTTTGTCGTTGTTGTTTTTGCTTTTTGCATGCATGTTCATGTCTGTAGGTGGACATTAGAAAATGTCGGTTAATGTGAACACATCAAATGTCTGTACTTATTTGTAGGTTCCCTAGCTCAAAGATTTGATGCTGAAATCTGTATGACTATCATGCTTGCTGTTTCATCAAATAGTCTGTTAAGAAAAAATACAATCTTTGTAGCTCTTGCAATACTGTAATTTGTTTTAACACGTCGTTGGGAGCATTGAATTATTTTTCTTTTCAGCCAGTGCTCCACAACTGGTGTATCAAAGGCCGAGGTGTATATAAAAGATTCCTTGCTACTAATGGAAAAACATGTAGCAGGTTTCCTCTCTAAGACTATATGTCAGAATTACCAAATGTTTGACATCCAATAACGGATGACTAATAAATTAGTATGCTCTAGTTAATGGTGTCGTTAAACAAAACGCACTCTAACACTTGGTTTTTTTTTTGGTTTTAGCACAAAAATCACGTACATACATATTTTCAAAATAATGGCACCGCAAATTAATAGTGGCGTTAGACCTTTAGGTTAGATGCGATTGTCTGCCATGGTCTTTGTAATAATAAGTAAATAGAGCGGCAAAATTCGATTGTCTGCTTGATCGAGATTTTTATCCCGACGTCTTTGAAGGAAAGTATTAAACTGAAGATGGCATTATTCCCATTAGCTTTGTAATTACGTGTGATCGATCGACCGGTTTACGCGCTGTCACCTGCGGAGCGAACACATTCAGATAGAGGCAGTCTTCGTCGAGAGTTACGTTGACCCCAGGCTGTGTCTTGTCGGGTTGCGGACAGGCCGGGCCATACGATGTGGCATCCCTCACTCCGCTCCACGGAGATACGTCACGAGGGGAAACCCACCTAAGAGGTCCTGGGAAAAAATAGACAAACACTGATGTAGAAATATAGCATGGAAGAAAAATTACGTTTTCTTATTGGTGTCGATGTCCCAGAGTATTTTTTATATATATACTCAGAAACTGTTATAGGAAAGAAAGGAAACGAATGTTTGTTTAAATACACATTCGAACCGGTTGTAGTTCGTTCGTTGGTTCGTTGGTTGGTTGGTTGGTTGGTTGGTTTTCTTTTTGGTAATTGTTTTTTTCTTCTTTTCTTGTTATTTTCATTGTGTGGATTTTAAAAATTGTTATCAATAGATTACACGTGCGACTGTTTGGTGTCTGACATGTTTATTAATAATCTTGGACTAGAGAGTTAGGCCGGTTATCCATGTGCACGGAACCGAACATGAAACTAACTGCGTGGCTACTCGAACGGCACCTCTCATGTGGAAACTCTGCTAATGATAACCATTTAATCTAGTTTACACACTTCCGTGTACCGAGAAAGAGAGAGAGAGAGAGAGAGAGAGAGAGAGAGAGAGAGAGAGAGAGAGAGAGAGAGAGAGAGAGGGAGAGGGGGGGAGAGACAGACAGACAGACAAACAGACAGAGATATACATAGAAAGAGAGAGAGAGACAGAGACTGACAGAGAGAGAGAGAGAGAGAGAGAGAGAGAGAGAGAGACAGACAGACAGACAGACAGACAGACAGACAGACAGACAGAAAGAGATAGACATAGAGAGATAGAGAGACAGACAGAGAGACAGAGAGACAGACAGAGTGACAGAGTGACAGAGAGAGAGAGAGAGAGAGAGAGAGAGAGAGAGAGAGAGAGAGAGAGAGAGAGAGAGAGAGAGAGAGAAAGAAAAATGGAAAACCAGCTTAACGGCAAGGGATTTGTTATTTACATTTGCCTACATGCAGGACAGTTTATATCAGGGATAGATAGGTAAACTGTTTGTAGAACTAGGTATTAAAGCGATGTCAGACTACACCTTTCTACATTACTTTTCAATATAGTCACCCCTGAGCTCAGTGCAGCCTTCAGACTTTCATCTTCAAACCGGATATTACGTAGGAAGACGTTCAAGTTCCGGAACAGATAATAACCACTTGATGTCAAGTCTGGGCTGTATGGTGGGTGATTGAGCTGTTTGGAGACACACTTACGGATAGTATCTGGAGCAACTCAGAACTTGTGCACTGGAATATTGTCATAGAGGGAGAGGATACCAGTTGCCATCTCTCAACCTTTTTCTGTCGTTGCCTTTCTTAATTGCGTCATCAAAGTAGCATAATAGACACCAGTAATAGTAGTTTTTGGAGGCATGTCGCCAGTCATTAAAACTTGGGCAACCCCCAAAAGGTCTTAAATTGTTTTTGAATCATCTTCAAACCTTTGTCAACCTCGCTTGAATTCAGCAGACCCCTTCCCAATTGTTGAATAATTGGGATATCCATCACCATGGACACCAGAAATACACTTATTATTTCACTAGCAATATTTTGTAAATATACAAACAAGTCATCTCGAGTAACTGATAGGGCAGTTGTACGAAAGACAAACATTTAGATATGCTATGGCAGGTGGCTTTACGAAGTTTTGTTTACTATCCCTGATACTATATATACTAAATATAGATAGATAGATAGAGAGATAGATAGATAGATAGATAGATAGATAGATAGATAAGATAGATATATTAGATAGATAAAGAGAGAGAGAGAGAGAGAGAGAGAGAGAGAGAGAGAGAGAGAGAGAGAGAGAGAGAGAGACAGACACCACACACACACACACACACACACACACACAGAGAGAGAGAATATCATATTATATAAGACACCCAATAGCGATAGTTCAAAATATGCTGGTTCTCTCAATAATAAACATCATATTCCTTTCTGTGAGTGAGCATATAAGCATTGACCTACATAGAGTATATCTACCCAGTAACCCTATAATATTGTCCGACACAGTGAAGGGCAGTACGCTTATTTAAATACACGTACCGGTGGGTGGCTGCGCAAAAGGAATGCCTTTAAATGTGTCCACGTATTTCTCCCCGAACTTTTCCCGACTGCCTCGGAGTTGTCCGTACACCGTCGTCACCACGACGTCCTCGCTCGCTACCAGTTGCAGCCAAAACACCATCAACAGCAGCACCTTCATTTCGGTAAACAGCGGAGTGTGGAATGACTAGTAGCAAATAGCACTGTCACTGTGACGAGTCGGCGATTTACCATCTGAGGTTCTCCCACGACCTCATTCCACTGTTACCCATGTACATGACTTCTTTTGTTGGCCGAACAGTCTCTGGCAGGTGCGTGTCAATCGGGACAATGCAGGAATGCGCGTCCTTCTGCCTCCACGTTGGAAAGCCCCCGAAAATCCGGTGTTTAATGTATGGATTTAACGATGTTGTGTTAACACGATTTGCGTGAAACGTAATATTTTGGTCAAGGGCGGATCCAAAGTATGGGACCAGAGGAACATGTCCTCCCTAAACAAGTTAAAGGGACTTCGAGTCAATCTAACAAAACCAGAATGTGTAAAGGGACTGTCCTGAGTTTGAAGACAATGTAAAATGTTTCCGACTATCTGGGTCTGTTTGGGCGACTATAGTAATGTTCATATTAAATAAATTGTCGTGTTTAGAATACCAGTGTCTGTATATCCAATATGTTTGGGCGACTATAGTAATGTTCATATTAAATAAATTGTCGTGTTTAGAATACCAGTGTCTGTATATCCAATATGTTTGGGCGACTATAGTAATGTTCATATTAAATAAATTGTCGTGTTTAGAATACCAGTGTCTGTATATCCAATATGTTTGGGCGACTATAGTAATGTTCATATTAAATAAATTGTCGTGTTTAGAATACCAGTGTCTGTATATCCAATATGTTTGCGGCCGGGTGCTGATGTTTGTAGAAATCCCTCTTTTTTTTTCATTTTACTTCCAAATATTAATTTTTTTGTTCATGTTGCCCTTTGCCCTTAGTCCCTCTCTAAAATAGTTCCTGGATCCACCCTTACTTGGTTGGGTGTTTCTGAAGGAAGGATTCCCAGTCTGCAGCTCGGCGCGGTGAGACGTGTTTGTTTCGCTTGTGCACACTGCACGTGTTTTCGTGTGCTCGACTTGGTGATCCTTCATTTCGTTGTTTTTGTCAGCGAAATGAAGTTTAACCTAGTACAAATATTACAACGATCAGAAACACGTTTAATATACACCCACTCATATATTTCGTTGTTTTTGTCAGCGAAATGAAGTTTAACCTAGTACAAATAGTAGAACGATCAGAAACACGTTTAATATACACCCACTCATATATTTCGTTGTTTTTGTCAGCGAAATGAAGTTTAACCTAATACAAATAGTAGAACGATTAGAAACACGTTTAATATACATCCACTCATATATTTCGTTGTTTATGTCAGCGAAATGAAGTTTAACCTAGTACAAATATTAGAACGATGGAAACACGTTTAATATACAGCCACTAATATATTATGCAGAAATATATATTTGATATGCAATTACAATCGTTAAAAAGTCTCTGTTCGTCGATAACACCTTAAAAATTGCAGCAAACTCAGGAATGTCCCTTTAAAGTAGTTATCTATCTATCTATCTATCTATCTATCTGGAGGAAGATTGTCTTCATATAGTATATAATATTATCTTAGTTTACGTTTGAGTACTGTATGTGCCCTGTGACGTTGTCTTCACCCTTGCCATGAACATCTTGCACACACACGCACACCCGTACGCACATACACACACATACACACACGCACACTAGACAAGCACAGACATACACACACATACACACACACACACACAAACACACACACAAAGACATCACACGCACACGCACACGCACTTGCACACACGCACCGTATCTGGAGTGCAGTCATTTTATATCAGCATTTCCATGAGATTAGAAAGTGAAACTCACTGACTCATTGATGTTATAGTCTCACCAGACGTCGTCGAATTCTCTAACAGAAACCATGTTATAAATGATCACCGTATGCTATTCAAACACGATGATTAATCAACATGCCACAGCTTAGCGTTTGACATATCGGAATCCAGCGGGCCGCCATTTTGCAATTAATCAATTTTTATCACTTTCAGGCGCTCCAATTTCTATAGACGTTTTGTATGTTATCCTCTATATCAAGTAGTACCGGGGGCTATGCAAATCTTCTATATACTTTTTAAATGTTATTTGCCATATACAGTAGTCCCAGAAACTATCAAAAGTGTTTTTATGCAGTTTGTTCCAAACCAAGCCAACCCTCCCCCACCCCCTCACACACTCCCCGTGGACTGACAGGCCTATCCTGGATATATCTACCAGTGTGAACTGATTCTGTCTAAATGTCAGGAGGGTTTACCTATGGATTCCTGTCCTTTGAAAGACATAGAGGCAAACAGAGCATTCTTGTGAATATTCAGTAAATCAATTTATTATTAATTCAAATTCAATCACTTATTTATAGATTAAAGACAAAGCAATGTATTAATATCTTTTAACGATTTTTTGTGTACTCAACATTCAGGAAATAAAAGTGCATAAAAGGTTAAAAGCTGCCTCGTTGTTATAGTGAACTGAATTGAATATAACTGAATTAAATATAATATTTAACCACACACACACACACAGAGAGAGAGAGAGAGAGAGAGAGAGAGAGAGAGAGAGAGAGAGAGAGAGAGAGAGAGAGAGAGAGAGAGAGAGAGAGAGAGAGAGAGAGAGAGAGAGAGAGAGAGAGAGAGAGAGAGAGAGAGAGAGAGAGAGAGACAGACAGACAGACAGACAGACAGAGAGACAGACAGACAGAGAGACAGACAGAGAGAGATTTAAAGAAAACAAGTAAGATTTTACATTATAACACCCGTTAATTATTGTAATAATTTTACAAAACATCTTCTTCTTTTAGCAGTGCTGGCCTAAATAAGCAATGATTCTTCTGGTTGTAGGTAGTACTAAACCAAATAACTTCCGGCTGGGTCAAAGTTCGAGGTGCACCGAACTTTTGATAGAGAAGTGAACACCACAAGTCCTGTGATTGGTTATAAATGTGACTCTGTTGGTTGTAAAA
>NC_054704.1:94117327-94144827 GCF_016097555.1 Gigantopelta aegis | reverse complement strand
GAACTTAGTTTGCCGAGAGTAGCTCGTTACTGGGACCTAGTTATTGTAGAGATCTGCTCAGATCTTGGCATGCCAACCCATGGTAGACACGGTAGCAAACGACAGCACTGTACCGAGCGGCTTTAACTATACAATCATTGGGTTAGTGGATGTAGGAGGAGAAAACCAGCTGGGTCAATAGAAGGAGATGGAGCCTACGACCGGTGCCATTGTTTATTTAGATCATGTAAAAACCCTGTAACATTATTAGAATGGTCACTAATAACTAAGAAAACATAAGAACCCTTCCCAAACAAGACAAAACAAAAACGTTTTTTAAAAAGGGGAAAAAAGAAGCTTATCCGATAGTAGTCTATGCGGCTGCAGTGGATTTCACCATCATGCTTCTTGACTAAATGTTCAAATTACCGTAAGTTAGACACAGAATAGCCGTAGATTAAAATGTGCTGGTGTGTCGTTAAGTAAAACATTCCTGTTGTTTCCTAGTGTCTGCATGTCGTTTTTCTTACATTTCTATCCACTTTCCTTTCTCTTCTCAACACATTCTGACCTCTAATCACACAGGGCCCAATTCACGAAGCCTGGTTTTGGATGTGTGTGTGTGTGTGTGTGTGTGTGTGTGTGTGTGTGTGTGTGTGTGCGCGCGTGTGCGTATGTGTGAGTGTCTGTGTATGTGCGTGTGTGTGTCTTTCTCTGTCTCTGTGTGTATGTGTGTGTGTGTGTGTGTGTGTGTCTGTCTGTGTATGTATTTCTGTGTGTGTGTGCGTCTCTCTCTCTCTCTCTCTCTCTCTCTCTCTCTCTCTCTCTCTCTCTCTCTCCCTCTCTCTCTCTCTATGTGTGTGTGTGTATATGTCTGTGTGTGCGTCTCTCTCTGTGTGTGTGGGCAAGTCATAGCTCAGTGGTAAAGAGCTCGCTTGATGCGCGGTCGGCTTGGGATCGATCCCCGTCGGTGGGCTCATTGGGCTATTTCTGGCTCCAGCCAGTGCACCACAACTGGTACATCAAAGGCAGTGGTATGTGCTATCCTGTTTGTGGGATGGTGCATATAAAAGATCCCTTGCTGTTAATGGAAAAGAGTAACCCATGAAGTGGCGATAGCGGGTTTCCTCCCTCAATATCTGTGTGGTCCTTCACCATACGTCCGACACCATATAACCGTAAATTAAATGTGTTGAGTGCATCGTTAAATAAAACATGTTCTTCCTTCCTTCCTCTCTGAGTGTGTCTGTCTCTCCCTCCCTCTCTCTCTCTCTCTCTCTCTCTCTCTCTCTCTCTCTCTCTCTCTCTGTGTGTGTGTGTGTGTGTGTGTGTGTGTGTGTGTGTGTGTGTTACACGCGTGTAACTACATACATTTACAGTGCTTAACACCCATGTTTTAAAAAAGGACTAAATTCGGCCTATAGTGTTTATAATGATTTGCATGCATTTCTTTCATAAACTCTTATATCTGCTTGAAAACCGATGTTTTCTTAGTACTGAGGTGTCATCAACGTTTCACTCATCCATTTGTTATTCGCATTATATGCCCTGGTGTCATCCGGTATTAGGCTATGCCCGGAAACATGTTGGTTTATATTTAATCGGAAATGTTTAAAACAATTAATAACCTATTGTATGAATGGGGTAGGGAGTAATGTTGTGGTCGTATATAATAAAGAATAACTTAATGCCTTCATTATTGTGGAAGCATACTACAATATATGGAAATATAATATAATTTAGGCGCAAAGTTTAGTTGTCAGTAAGACATACTCGTTTAAGTAATTAATAATGCATAGATACGCACACGCGTACTCAACCTATTTGCATAGAAATTGATTGCTGCGGATTACGCATACGTTTACCCATTCGGATTACGGGCAAATGGAATTTGCGCCTAAGGAATTCATGACCCACGAAGGCAATTCGCTGACCTGTCGCTCCAAGTTCGTTCTCCCACAGACGAATCAATAATTTTATTTAAACCACGTGACAGAAGATATATACATCTCCGCTAGTAAACTAAATTTAACACTGGACCGTTTATTGGTGTATTATTTAAAGTACAATGATGGGAAATTGCAATGATTGCCTCCCACGTAGCTTGAGGGGAGAGCAACTTTGTTATAAATAATCAGTGGTTTGCGGCCATAATTGACAGCGGTATCTTTTGCTGCCAATGAAAAGCGCATCAAAACGACCACGGCTCACCTACAGCCAATGTCTTCGGAGACATCGAAACATAAATGATCATTTAGGCGGAAGTTCATAGCTTTCGGATATCATTATGTATGACACGAGAGGAAATTAACCAGTCAGTGCTGATGCTACTACTTGACGCAGAGGTTTACACGTTACGTCAGAAATGACATGTTTTTTGTTGCAAACATTTCTTGTTGAGTTTCAGGTATCAAGATGTATTATAAATGGTAACAGTAGTCAAGCTATTGTTTGCGAACGTTGAGAGAAAAAAGAGACATCATTAGATTTTTTAAATACAATAATAGGCTAGTAAAAATGTGTTTCCGGGAACGTGCCTAAAATAAAAGCGTAGGGTATTTTGTGCGTTGTGTTTCACTTCAATATCCGCGTGATCCTCAAAGCGCCAGTTGGAAGGATTCACAACACAACAAACCCATCCCATCGAGGCATGTGATGAATCTTAACACAGATCGCTGCTGTTGATAGAGGTTTAGTTTATGTGGCGGCAATGTCCGTCTCTCTCTCTCTCTCTCTCTCTCTCTCTCTCTCTCTCTCTCTCTCTCTCTCTCTCTCTCTCTCTGTGTGTGTCTCTGTCTCTCTGTGTGTATCCGTCTCTGTCTCTCGGTGTGTCTCTCTGTCTCTGTCTGTCTGTCTGTCTCTCTCTCTCTTCTCTCTCTCTATCTCTCTCTCTCTCTCTGTCTCTCTCCAAATGACGCAATATTAGACACCAAATAGTAATAATTTGCTGATATCTCGATTAAATAAATATGCCTTTTATCTTGTAGCTCAGTGGGCAGAGCGCACGCCTGGGGTGCTTACGTCATGGGATTGAATCACCCCAGTCGTCTCATTCTCTGATTGTTTGTTTCCGATCTCAACCAGTGTTCTACGACTGGTATATCAAATGCCGTGGTGCATGCTGTCCTGTCTGTGCGAAAGTGCATATAAAAATATCTTGCTACTAATAGAACTATGTAGTAGGTTTCCTCTCTAATCCTACTAGTATATCTCAAAATTGCCAAATATCTGACATACAGTAGCCAATGATTAATAAATCAATGTGCTCTAGTGGTGTCATTAAACAAAAAACATACAAATTTCTGCTGTATTAATAACTTATTTCAGCTGTTTACATTTTAGTACAGAGCTGAACATAGTGCAGAGATAGACGGATGGGCGGTCTTGGCGGGAGATACTGGTGGGACTTGGACCAGTGGTAAAATGCTCGCTTGATGTGCGGTCGATCTGGGTTCGATCCCATTTAGGCCATTTCTCATCCCAGCCAGTGCACCACGACTGGCATATCAAAGGCCGTTGTGTTGGTGTCCTCTCTGTGGCATATGAAAGATTCCTTGCTTCTAATGAACTGTGTAGCAGGTTTCCTATCTAATTCTACTAGTATTGGTCAGTATAGATATGGCAGAGATATACGGAGGAACTTGATGTGCCTTGGAATGCTATTTAGGGAAACCTTTCTCACAATTATCGATGGGCGGTCTCAGCGGGAGATAGGGCTGATTGAAAACATATATTGTTTTCACTTCTTGTTTGCTTTGACAGGCGTTTATTGGTGTAAGCGGCCATGCCCTCTGTCGGTCAGATCGCTTGCGATATTGATCAAGAGTTTCTAACGAGATTCCGCTTCAAAGGATCTGTCTGACAGAAACTCACAAAGTATTCATTTGGACAGCTCACTTCTTTATTGAGCATGGTTTTCACTTTCAGGAGCTTTAAGGCTGAGTGTAGTCCAGGGGTAGGGCTCTCAACTAAGGTGCGCTAGGTAGTAGAATCGAGTTCCTTCTAGTTGGGTCTAGATGGGGGAGGGGTCGTTCCACTTAGTGCTCTACGACTGGATTATTAAAGGTATATACTCTTCTTGCAGTATTATTTGAATTTTATTTTATCTAAAGTTAGTTTCTTATTTGAAACAGTACTTTATTCAGCTATAGTCACCGAAATATATATCTGTAGACATTTATTCATTTCTAAGGACTACTCGTAATTTATTACCATGTAGTCATGTGAAATGTATTTCAGAGTACCTGAAATAGTAACTTATTTACATAACAGTCATGTGAAATCAATTATTGGGCACTTGAAAAGGTAATATATTCACATCTAGTCGTGCGAAATGTATTACAGACTGTATAATTACAAACAACGTCATCAGAAACTAAACAGAACACTTTCAAATCTGATCCGGAGACGTCTGAACAGTAACAGCGTTTCCATATGTATGCCTTTCCTGTCTGTTTTCCGTGAATCGTGAGTTATCGAAATAATGTGTCTGCTATGTTTGCGTCTCCGTGTTATCTGCGAACCGGGCGCAGAATCCCGCACGAAATGACGTCATACGGAAGAAGGGGCGGGACTAGCCCATTGGTAAAACACTCGCTCTATGCGCGGTCGATCTGGGATAGATCCCCGTCGGTGGACCCATTGTGCTATTTCTCGTTCTAGTCACTACACCACGACTGGTATTTCAAAGGCCGTGGTATGTACTACCCTGTCTGTGGGATAGTGCATATAAAAGATCCCTTGCTGCTAATCGAAAAAGAGTAGCCCATGAAGTGGCGACAGCGGTTTTCCTCTCAATATCTGTGTGGTCCATAACCATATGTCTGACGCGATATAACCGTGAATAAAATGTGTTGAGTGCGTCGTTAAATAAAACATTTCTTTCTTTCTTTCCTACGGAAGAAAGCATCATCATCAGTATGAGTAAGATGTCGCCGTGTCCTTTTAAAATGAATGTCTGCCAATCTGCCGTCACGGATGGCTATACGCGCACGGATATTACCAAGCCAGTATGTAGAAACGATCAACACGGACACAGATCCGCGGATTCACGAAGTACGTACACGGGGAATGTATTTGGAAACCGAGATTAAAAAGGTATGTCCAGCAGAGGCGGATTCAGAGAGACTAGGGCACCGGTCTCCCCTAAATATTGTCAATTGTCTTCTCTCTTTCTTCATGGCTTTTTTTCTTTCTTTTTTTTTTTCTTTCTTTTTGGGGAGAGGGTGAGGCTTTCTTAAAAACAAATCATTGGTATGCCTTTTTTTCGAGTTGCTCAATGTGCTCCTTTCCTCTTAGTCCACCCCAACCCTTCCCCAGAACAAAAAAGACACCAAAACAAACAAAAACAGCAGCAACTACAACAAAAAGCACAAGAAAGAACAGAAACCCCCCACAAAACCCCCCAATAATTCCCTAGATCCGTCTGTGATCATGATCATTTGAAGTTTGCTGATTTATACCTCATCGTGGTAGTAACGCAATATTCCACCGATGACATGAATAAATCAAGGACAACGACAGACAATGATAGCCTACTGCACGTCATACACTCGATACACTGACAAAGAAAACCTAAACAGACGACGACAGACGATAGCCTACTGCACGTCATACACTCGATACACTGACAAAGAAAACCTAAACAGGCGACGACAGACGATAGCCTACTGCACGTCATACACTCGATACAGTGACAAAGAAAACCTAAACAGTTCATTTTTAGAATGGCTTGTAAATACATATTTGTCTAAACGTGTTTACAGTGAAACTGATCTTAGTCTTGAGCAAACGACTTATTACATTCCTTTTGATACCTTATTATCTGATATAGAAACACCTTTGTGTATTTATTACTCAGCCTCTTGTACTGCACGTTTTGGTCCATACTAGGAATGACGTGCGAAGTGTGTGTGCAATCATCTTCCAACAAGCGTACGCTAGTTTTCTGCAGTTGCTTTGTAAAGCAATTTGTAAGTATGATTAATACTTGTATAACGATATATCCGCATCCCACCTCTTGCTTAATTTAGCATCTTCTAACTGAAATAGCGTGTAAGAAAAGATCTAAAAGAAAGTGTAAGAATTCCAGTGCGGAGAATTCGTTATTATCGTCACAAATGACGCCTATTATTCTCCATACATGCACTCCATCACGTCCTGGCTCACGTATATCATATCTCTTGGCAATGGATCAGACGCCGTCTGCTGGAAACTGATTTGGAACACCAATTATGCCCCTTCCATGATTGTTGGACTTAGCATTTAAAAGTAAAGCCACAAGGTTGTCACGGTTTGCATATCGTAGTTTTACGAATTATAAATGCCCTGTCTAGGACACATTCGCCGCGACATTCGGAGAATGTGAACAAAACAGACTTGCTTGAAACTTCAGTAGGTGTAAGCACGTGCTATATTGCTCATTGACTGTTTATAAAGAAGTTTGTTTTGTTTAACGAAATCACTAGAGCACATTGATTTATTAATCATCAGCTATTGGATGTCAAACATTTGGTAATTTTGACATATAGTCATAGAGAGGAAACCCGCTACTTTTTTCCGCATTAGTAGCAAGGGATCTTGTATATGCACCATCCCACAGACAGGGTAGCACATACCACAATCTTTGGTATACCAGCCGTGGTGCAATGGCTGGGACGAGAAATAGCCCAATGGGCACACTGACGGGGATCAATCCCACACCGACCGCGCACCAAGCAAGCGCTTTACCACTTGGCTACGTCCCGCCGTTGACTGTTTGCACTAAGCATTAATATAGACGCGCTACCGGCCTCGGTGGCGTCGTGGCATGCCATCGGTCTACAGGCTGGTAGGTACTGGGTTCGGATCCCAGTCGAGGCATGGGCTTTTTAATCCAGATACCGACTCCAAACCCTGGGTGAGTGCTCCGCAAGGCTCAATGGGTAGGTGTAAACCACTTGCACCGACCAGTGATCCATAACTGGTTTAACAAAGGCCATGGTTTGCGCTATCCTGCCTGTGGGAAGCGCAAATAAAAGATCCCTTGCTGCTAATCGGAAGAGTAGCCCATGTAATGGCGACAGCGGGTTTCCTCTTAGAAACTGTGTGGTCCTTAACCATATGTCTGACGCCATATAACCGTAAATAAAATATGTTTGTGTGTCTATCCAGTTTCAAATATCGTCTGACAATAATTCCATTTCATTTAAAACTAATTTTAATTGTTTATCCAATTGACGTTCAAGCACGATGTTCTGGGTGCATATCTCAGAAATGAGGAATGTTGGTTCAGGTTTGGTGGTGGGGGCTGTTGGTGGTTAACGATAGTTTTTGGTTTTGGTTTTTGGCATTTCTCCTCCCTAATGAGCCATTAAATCGACAAAACCGTTATTCGCGAACAAGACCGGTTTCTGTGCAAAATGCAGAATCGAATGGGTCTTTTACAAAAAGGTGGTTAATTCCTTGAATCTCTCTCTAGTGCCTTGTCAATAAGAGAACAACACATCCTTCTTGCACTACCACAAAGAGGACTGCCACTCCAAAAGCGAAATTACTAAATCAAAACTAGAACAGGACAGAGCTCATTCTGGATGAGAGCCAGTACAGTCAGTTTGTTTGTATAAAGGCTGTTGGATATCAAACATTTGTTTATTCTGACATGTAGTTTTCATACGAAACCTGTTACAATATTTTCCATCAGCAAGCAAGGGAACATGTATATGTGCTTTCTGCAGATGGGACAACACATACTACGGTCTTTCGGGGGTGGGGGGAGGGGAGCTGGCGCAGAGACGGAAAACCAGTCCCGCCAGCCTTATTAAGCCCGACGGTCTAACCACTACACCAGATATACCGTTAATAATTTCATCTTGAGCGTATCTTTTGTGATTCGCCATGTCTGAGAACCGTGATTTATAGCACGTCAATACCTCTGTAACGAGCCGGTCAACAACACCATAGCCATCAATAGTAGATTACAGTGGAGACATCAAAGAAATGCAGCATATTTTCATGTCACACTTAATACCCCGTTTAGCAGTTTAGCCGATTTCATTTACATTTACGAAACATTCTCTTTGTCATTGTGGCAATATTGACACACAACTTAAACTTTCAAAGTGTTTCTGAATCTTTCAAGTATAATTATTTTATAACAGAGAGAAAATATGTTGCCAAACATCGCGCGAAAGGAAAGGAGAGTAATCGTTTTCACGACATTCCATCGTATTTTAACCCCTTTCAGTACAACAAGGATCCGTGTAGCCCGAGTACCCTGACGGTAAGGGAGCTAGACGGACATAGGGGCCGTTATCTACGCTCTCCTACAAAATGCCCACATGTCCGTGTAACTGTCTTACCGTCAGAGAACTCGGGCTAGGATCCACGCGGACCCAAATGGTATATGTTTTGTGATATTTTTGTTTTGGATCAAACAGTTATTTGTCTCTGTTTTTAAATGGTTGTTACCTCCATACATGCCATCATAAGGATCAAAGATTGTCTGATTTGATATGGCTATAGGATCTGACTACACAATTTTCCATTGGAATCCGCAAAGCCCCCAAACCGACAGAGTGCACAAAGAAAGATTATCAGTGTCAAATAAAATGTGAAAATGAGATAAAAACGTAATGTCAATAAATTAAAATACTTTTATTCCAGACTGTCATCATTTCTTTTTGTTATGAGGGAACGAACGGATGAATGAATGTTTAAGGAGACCTCAGCACGAACAATACATCGTCTCTTGGGTGTCAAACTATGGTAAATCCAAACATGAATTGTTACGAGGGAGTGTAGTGCCCTGAATTGTAATAAAGTACCTGAATTGTAATACTGACTTGAATTGTAATAAAACTGCCCTAAATTGTAATAAACTAGCTGACTTGAATTGTAACAAAGAATTGCCCTGATTTGTAATAACCAGAGCTGCCTTGAATTGTAAGATGATACCGACTTGAACTGTAATAACACAAAAATGGAAAGGAACGTGTGCATAATGACACCGCACCACATTTCTTCATTTGAGGGTGTTGAGTTTATTTTATTTAAGACGATCATTACTGCCATTACTATCAGCAAATACGTCTATGGACCCACTGGGCTATTTGTCATTTCAGTCAGTGCTCCACAACTGGCATAGTATGTATTATCCTGTCTATATGATGGTGCATATAAAATATCCCTTGCTGTTACTCGCTAAGAATAGCACAATGAGTGGAGGCAACATGTTTTCTATCTTAGTATCTGTGTAGCCTTTAACCATGTCGGAGGCGGGATCTACCTCAGTCGATAGAGCGCTCGCCTGAGGTGCATCGGTCACAGAATCAAATCCGCTTGGTGGAACAATTCTCTCATATTGGGCTTTTTGCTATCCCAGCCAATGCCCCACGACTGGTATACCAAAGGCCGTGGTATGTACTGTCTTGTCTCTGGATATCACTTGCTACTAATGGACAAATGTAGTGGGTTTCCTCCGACTGCTTGTCACAATGACCAAATGTTTGACATTCAATAGCCGATAATTAATAAATCAATGTGCTCTACTAGTGTCGTTAAATCAAACAAACTTTCTTTCTTTTCCACACTCGCCTATACCAAGCAGCACAGCCATAATTTAGGTCTAGATACCCAAAGCACTATACAAAGTATATGGGTTGTTATTATGTATATGTATGGGTATGTCTGTGTGTACGTGTGCGTATGTGCGCGTGCGTGCGTATGTGTGTTTAATTATGTATAGTCAAACCTATATTAGTCGGCCTCCCAAGGGAGTAAAAATTGTGGCCTTTTAAGACAAGTGGCTGCTTCATACAGGTCAGTTTGTTCTATATTAGACGATTTGGGAGTACAATAAGGTGGCCATTTAGAACAAATGGCTGCTCAACAGACGTTTGATTGTTATCTCTCTGGGTTGTGCTGGACAGTGAATCCCTTACCAACTATTCAACCGTTACAACTCGGCACCTTTGGACATTTTCCCCGGAACTAATTTTGTAACTGCATACCATTGGTAGATCAATGGGACAGGACTATAACCCCAATCACCCACGACACATTAATTAGCCATGTTGTCTTACTCTTAAACATTGTCTTAAAATATATTTGTTTTTAAATTATTTATTCAGTTAATAATAGCATAACAGACATTATGTTTTACACCACTAGATAACTAGACGTAGCTCAGTGGTACAGCGCTCGCCTGATGCGCGATCGATCTAGGATCGATTCCCGTCAGTGGGCCCATTGGGCTATTTCTCTTTCCAGCCAGTGCACCACAACTGGTGTGGCAAAGGCCGTGGTATGTATTATCCTGTCTGCATATAAAATATCCCTCGCTGCTAATCGAAAAAGAGTAGCCCATTAAGTGGCAACAGCGGGTTTTCTTTCTCAATATCTGTGTGGTCCGTAACAATATGTCCGACCCCACATAACCGTAAATAAAATGTGCGTCATTAAATAAAACATTTCCGTTCCTTTCCATTTTGTATGCATCAAACTACTGGCAGATTGGCGATTCTAGTGGCGTTTTGATCGTGTCAATTAAAGACCAGGGCCCATATTTATCACAGAACTTCGAATTAAGTTTGGTTAACCTTTTAGCCACCTACCTACCAGACTTAAGTTTTTTCTAACTGACTTACTCAGAAAAACGAAAATGATGCCAGACCTTTGCTACAAACTGTTTAACTGTAAGTGGTAAGTTTTTTTACGTAAACTTTACCCCGATTTATTTTGGTAAAACAATATTGAAAATATGACAGTCACCACTACGCTATTTCATATAAACCGGATATAGTCTATGCATAAACAACAGTTTGTCACATTTTACCATGAAATTTAAGTTGTATACTTACTTTTCTTAAAATATAATTTCAAAAACATTGACTTTGAACGCGCTCAGTCACGGATGGTTGATCTAATTAATGACCCAACAAAGTATTATATGACAATATATACATTTGATTTTACCTAAAATTACTTTACTGAACCATCTACATAAGTACCATATCCCAGTTATTATTGATATTTTATATATAAAAAATAATTGAATTATGTCGACGGTCCATAATTCAGAGAAAAATAACAGTTATTTGGAGAGAAGAGGGGTGACGTATTATTTTGAGTCCAGTAATGGGCATCCCCCGAATAACCGTGTTACAGAACGATTGACCGTCCTCTGCGACGTAGGGTAAATAAATTTAAAATATGAAAATAAGTTATTAAAAATTAATAGAAACATGTACTGAATGATAATAATAATTATTAATTTATTTTAGTAAAAGAAGCATGTTAAACGTCGACAATCCCGACAAGTTAGGCCTTTGCATCTGTAGGTAAATTTGTCGTTAGTCGTACGCGAAAAAATCTAAACATCTAAATCACAAACACCTTCATTTTGCACCTTGTCAAATTCATTATTATGCAAAATATGCCACAACAGCTGACTTGGGATAGGAATTGTATATTTTTTATTATTTGTCATGTATATAGCCGGCCAAGTCTCTATACACGGCGGTCGTTTATATACAATTCAAAAATACATTATACATTATAGCCTCATTACTACGAGTCTGTTTTGCCGTATATTTGATGACTTTTGACAAGAACAGTTCTAAATATTAAAAATGAAGCGTGTCATGGAATTCCCTCGATCGTAATTCAACTAAAATGTTTTGAATCATAAAATAACTAGGTTTCGTATTCCAAATGAATGTAATTTCCATTTGTAATCCATTTTTAGAGAAATAAGGCACACTAAGTCCGTGACTGAGTGCCTTTAAGTCAGTTAGAAAAAACTTAAGTCTGGTAGGCAGACGGCTAAAAAGTTAAGTAAAAAACGGACTAAAGTTAAATCTAAGTAGCAGCAATGAACGTGTACCCACCCACCTCAAGTAAGGTCCGGTCACTGATCGATTGCAGCAGTCACCAGCATGTGTCTTGTGGTCTGCTCTTCTAGTTCTCAAAAGGGTGCAAGCAGGTTCATCAGAAATAATTATATCACAATCTTAAGTACCTTATTTTTGTTTAGAATAAAGTTTTTGGGACAATAAAATTGATAAAGACGACAAGATGAAAATAACTTGACTTTTTAAACGCAATTTTAAACAACATTAACTGCTAAAATACCGCACAATTTTGAAAAACTTTTGAAAATAATACTTACACAATATTTTATGTATTTATAAAAACTTAAAGTGAAAATATGTTAGCAACAGTAATAAACTTGTAAACCTACCCCATCAACGTGGAATTTGATACAAACACAGTCAGATACGTTAACAGCAATTTTGCACTTAATTTTTCTAGCTTTCTGAAAAAGGACTTGTCATGCACCCAATTTATTTTACTGCAGGGAGATGCCAAGTGATTTCAATCGAATACCGACGTCATTCGCCAATATTACACTAGTTAGACTATAAAGTAATTGTTATGACATGAGGAATATCTTACACTGGTGTGTAATAGATGCACCTAGATAACGGAACATTTTGTTCAGGATCGCGTCTCCATTCGCTACGCACGTTTCAGAGATCGCTACACAATTTTGAAACATTAAGCAGTTGTTGCTAATCAATTTTCAATTAATAATAATATATTCATTTATATAGCGCTAAATAATATATTCATTTATATAGCGCTAAACTCCACAATAATGTATGCTCAAAGCGCATTATATAATTAAAATGGCATGGTTAAAACAATAAAATAATAAAACAATTGGTAAAATAATACTAAAATAACAATACATATGAGTTATTATAAATGCTTAAGAGGGGGAGATAAAACATCAAACTTGATAATTAAAAGTAAAGGATATACAAATGTGTTGTAAGAAGTGTTTTTAAACAATATAAGATTTGGGGCATGTTTAAGAGTGTCTGGCAGTTCATTCTATTTCTTCACAGCACTCACACTAAAGGAACGGGAGCCAAAGACCTAAGCTTCCATCCTGGGACAGCCAGTATGTTTTGCTGGCTAGAACGAAGATACCTAGATGGTCGATATACCTGTAGGAGTTCACACAGATAAATAGGAACACAATCTTATAGTCCACTCGTGCTGGGATTGGTAGCCAGTGAAGAGTCCTTAACAGAGATGATGAATTTGTGACTACAAATATCACAAATCAAGATTTTAAAAAGAAAATGTTCCCTGGTTAACCGAACAGTTGTCTGTATCTGAAACTGAAGTTTAGATCACACAGTTCTCTTAAGCAAGTCTCTATACACTGAACTGCGAGACCGTAAAGTTGAGAGTTTAGTTAATTAGGCACAACTACCACCAGTCATGCATAACTAGCCTTTTTCTATCAATAATTGGAAGGGAATCGGAAACAGAAAATATTTGACTAGCCCGCTGGACCAGAACTGAAATTTACTAGCCCTCCAGCCTCCAGCCAGTTAACGGGCATTTTTGAAATGTCAAGATACCACTTGGTAAAGTTTCTGCGTGTCACACACACACCTGTTAAGCACTCAGTTGAGTTTGGAGTAAGTTTCTTTAATCTTATTATCCTTGAGTAACTAACATCTAGCAATTCAATACAGTTTATGTGACTAATGTTGGCAAATCGCAATACTTTCATCATGCGATATATAATGGTTTTAGAATATATATATATTTATGTGTGTGTGTGTGTGTGTGTGTGTGTACGTACGTACGTGCGTGCGTGCATGTGTATGTGTGTTTCTTCTGAGGCATCTATCCTTTTGCACCCTGGTAGGTAAGCAGTTCAGCGTCATGACGTTGTCTAATAGTCGGGGTGGGATATAGCCCAACGGTAAAACGCTCGCTCGATGCGCGGTCGGTCTGGGATCGATCCCCGTCGGTGGGCCCATTAGGCTATTTCTCGTTCCAGCCAGTGCACCACGACTGGTATATCAAAGGCCGTGGTATGTACTACCCTGTCTTTGGGATGGTGCATCTGAAAGATCCCTTGCTGCTAATCGAAAAGAGTAGCCCATGAAGTGGCGACAGCGGGTTTCCTCTCTCAATATCTGTGTGATCCTTAACCATATGTCTGACGCCATATAACCGTAAATAAAATGTGTTGAGTGCGTCGTTAAATAAAACATTTCTTTCTTTTTTTGTCTAATAGCCAGTGTCCTCATTCTATACCAAGTCGGTCACGAGGTCACGGTCAGTGTCTGCACTCGATACACAAATAGATGTGTCAGTATATTCTATTTTTAGCTTCTTCTGACGTTTGGATTAGTGGTTTTGCTGATCAGCTCTGCAAATGGATGAGTAAACAATTGGGATAAACCTTTCAACTTTGAGTGTTCACGAGGTCAAGCTATCAGCAGAATTGTCAGCAAGCACCGTAATGCCAATGAAGATCGTATGTGGGACTTCGCTTGCCAAAAAGTCGGTACCACTACACGCTGCGTTATAACGGGTAAGCCAACACTAATAATTAAAGCTGCTAGCAGCGATTTAACGGTATCCACGCTATTATATAACCTTACCCAAGTATTCAAATTCGAACTCTCTAGCCTCCAAAGCCTCAACATAATTATCTACCATACTTGCGCTGTTGCTAATGAGGAATGAATAGTCGGCTTTGATGTGTAGCTTTTTTAATTAGTGAGGAAGCTAACACCCAATATTTTACTGAATTGTGCACTTTTGGTTAAAACATGGAACTTGGCACATAGATACCTCGACCCATTATAAATATTTTAAGATATGGACCCAAGTTAGGAGCGACCCCTGGTGGCCATGAAAGATCAACAAACGTCCCCCAACCCCGTTTAGTGGGACGTTTAACAAAACAAGTGTGCACTTTTGGCTAAAAACATGGAATTTGGCATATATACACCATGTCCCATTACAAACATTTTCAGTTAGGAGCGACCCCTGGTAACCAGAGAGGATTTACAAATGCCCCTCTCCCTTCTGAATGAATGAATGAATGAATGTTTAACGACACCCCAGCACCAAAAATACATCGGCTATTGGGTGTCAAACTATGGTAATGCAAACAAATAAGGTGATGATCAACATCAATATAAAAATGCAAGATTTAAATAAAAACAGTGTAAAGAACTGTGCAAAAATACAAATATCATAAATAGATATTGACTTTTACTCAAAATTTTATTTTGTGCTGTATAGGCCATTCTCAAAGAGAATGTTACACCCCTGCACCACGGCGAGGTTACAGCACGCGCAGGGGCTCTCCCTTCTGTGTATGGATGTCTTAATAACTTAAAAGTACCTGCATCAATTCTAATTGTAACTGTGAATAGATGAGATGCATGCAGATGCAGATTCGGGGCGTGGGGGATCAGGCTGAGCACTATGTTTGATGTGGAGGATTTGTACTTTCATGCCATGAAGCAATAATATGTATCATGCACACCAAATCCATTGTATATATCTGAAACTATCGTGGGAGGATAACAAAACTGTCCTCACTCCCTCCTCCCATTAAGGTCTATTGAAAATATCACTAGATGAATATTTATAACATAGACAAAATATGACAAGATATCAAGGGGAAACTATTTTTGCTTTGGTGTCATTTTGTTCTATACAAGGCAAAGTGGTCTTGGAATATAGGGTAGTGTAGTTACGGCATATGGTTAGCCTGATTAAGCATTGTAATATATAATGGCATACATGATTCAGGATGTTTGCTGATTTCATATACATTTCAGTTCAGTGCATTATCAATGGGCCTTTGTTTTGCATGCACAACTAGAGCCACATCCTTTCAGAATCTTGCAACCACACGTATCCAAATCACATCAAGCTTTTGGTACCTCATGTATGTAGTAGTGTTGGTATAAAGTGCTCCTACTGACAGTAACTTGTGGAAATTTACCTATTAGCTCAGTTGGTAGAGTATTGGACTCTCGTACTGAGAGTTTGTGGTTCGAATCCCCTAAGTGGAGGTTGATTTTTATTTGTTATATTCTTTAATTTGCCCGTCGGAATTTTTACTTGCATTTGTTAGTAGATTAGTACTTTCTGCACCCATGCGCAATACATTATTATGTACAAGTATGAAATCCTTTCAGAAATCAATGTGAGTATAAATGCAAGCAATTTCTATAATATTTCCCATCGCTTCTCCGCATATGATCTGCGCTGCCAATCGTATTCTTTGCAATCAGCAAGGATCTTTCTGTGCTCAGGTTTAGTCGACTACCGTAACACATTGTCAGATATTGATACTAATGGTTTCCTGCCACCACAATAGTGTTCACCCTTGTACCACCCCCCCCCCCCCCCCCCACCCCCCAGTATCTCCCTGCATCCATCTAAGCTATTCAAAAGAACATTTAGAATGGATGGCATTAACAATGGGTGAGAATCATGCATTTGAATTCAGGTACTTGCAAGTTATTAAAAGTTCCTATACGGAAGTGGGAAAGGTATTTGTAGATCCCCCTGGCCAACAGCGGACGCTGACTTGGGTCCATATCTGAACATGTTGGTAATGGGTCTAGGTATGTTTTTAACCAAAAAGGAGCACACTTTAGTTTTAGTCGCCCAACTAAAAGGGGGTGGGGGACATTTGTAGATCCTCCCTGGAGACAGTGGGGCGCTACTGTCTTGGGTCCATATCTGATTATTTTTGTAACGGGTCAATGTATATATGTACCAAGTTTCATGCTTTTATCCAAAAGTGCACAATTCAGTTAAACGTTGGGTGTTAGCTGTCCTGCTGAAAGAGGGTGGAAACATTTGTAGATCCTCCCTGGCAACCGGGGGTGGTGCTTTCCTGACTTGGTGCCATATCTGAATATGTTTGTAATGGGTCTAGGTATACCACGTTTAATGTTTTTAACCGACAGTGCCCGTTTTTGTTGTTGTTGTTGTTGTTGTTGTTGTTTTTTGTAGTTGTTGTCAGATTTCCCACTAAATGGAGGTAGGAAACATTTGTAGATCCTCCCTCATCACCAGGGGTTGCTGCTGACTTGGATCCATATCTGAAAACATTTATAATTGGTAAAGGTATATATCTGAAAAGTTTCATGATTTTAACCAAAAGTGCACATTTATGTGTGTTATCTGCCCAACTAAAGTTAGCATCCCTCTAAATGCGATTTCCCTTGCACTTATAAAAAATATAACCACATGATCATATAATTTTATTAGTATTTGAAAATAAGAATCATCTCAGGAAAATCGTCAAATGAAAACGAGCTACTTATTTCTAAAATTAAGAAATATTGTTATATAGAGAAGAAACCCTCAATATCACAAAAACTATGCCATTAAATATTGTATGTCCAAATCAGTTAACTAAATCTGTTATTTTTCTCTTTTATGTACCTAGAAGTATACAAAAACTGTTTTAAAAACGTGATACACCATAGTTTATAGACATAAGAGAGAAGTCTGACCAAATATATTAGAGATCAGTAGTATTAATATAAGGGGTCATTTGTTATTCTATCTTGTATTTTGACTGAACTACATACATTTTAGTTATCTCTAACCCTAATTACTTCATGGCGCAGATTTTAACACTGTTATTAAAACATCTTCTTTTTTTAAAATCCGAATAGATTTAGCAACTAAGAACCACCATTGCATAAAGTACATATGTCAGGCTATTCAAAAATACCCTCAGACCTGTTGTACCATCTAGCTCTTGGACTATAGGTACAATTGTTTAATTTACATGTTTTAGTTTTCAAATACGATTAGATGCCTTGGTAATCGTCAAACTAAAACACGAAGCGACACTGGGTTCAATAATCAAACATAATAATTTTCAAGGGAGATACGTTTATATAAACTAGTTAAAAAGTATGAATGTGATTTCTATATTTTCACTGTTACTAAAGTACAATGAAAATATGACTTTTAGTCGAATATCACTTATATGGTTACAGAAGATTGCTATGCATATAAAACATTAAATTAAATGTAAATTATGGACATGCTATCCAAAGTATAACTTTAATAACGCATCTTCAATATAACAAATGTTTTGCTTATTATTAGAACAGTGCTAAACTTCAACTTTATAACAATACGGATTTTATCTTTATTTCTACAAGTACGTTAATTATAATTAGTTAATTGGTAATCTGACGTCTGCCGTGGTATCTACTTAGTTAGCGACTTGCCATTGAAACCAATTAGTGCCAATCACTAATTAAATATGTAACGATCAACCGCAGATATAACGCAGTTTAATTGTGGCCACGGGTATTGCAGGCGTATTGTCGAGTACACCTTGACAACTTTATATTATTACCTAGACAACGTGTTTAGTATGTCTGTTATAAATAAGGATATTTTACCCATGAAAGATAGACTCGGGGGGAACAGATTCTGTTCACACGCCTTGAAGTTCTCTATCAAAACGCAAACTCTACAGGAAGATCCGAGTGACAGTTTTGTGTCGTAATCATAAATTAATTATTATTATAAAATAAAACAAGGGACTTTTACTCTGTGTTACTAGCCATATGCAATTGCTATAGCCAATAAATAAAGTGGAATATGAAAGTTGCAAGGCATGAATATGTAATTTTCTACCTAATTTTCTGACCTCGAAACAACGATTTGTGATATAACTATACTGATACAAATTACGCATTTACATTTGTTATCATTTTATAGATACCTAAATATTATTTGATTGTTCGCGCAGTGAAAAAATGAAAGAGTGAGTATTGCCGCCAGCGGGTATTATGTCACACGATCTGGCTTACAGCTTGCAGACCTCCACTAATATGAGTCCTCCATGCATCTCAATACCAATACTGCCTCGGTATCAAAAAGAATAAGTGATTACTACTTTTTGAAGTTGCATTCACTAGTTAAGTGGCCGCATATCAAGTTATGTTCCAATTTGGTTGACCGGAAATACAGAAATATATCCGCGCAAGTAGTCTGTTGTTTGACTGGGATTATTTCATGGCAAACAGCTTTGAAGTGGCAACTATTGGACTGAAGTTGACAGGAGAGACCACGTAGTTTTCAATCGTTTGTAATTTGATGACATTCAAGATATTTATGTGGTAATTCCAATCCATGCAAATGTAATGTGGGGTTGTTTTTTGTTGTGTGTAAAATCGGTGTACTCCGACCAGGTGTAAATGGTGTCTTTATTTAAACAAATATCCTGCAAAGAAGAGCTGTGCAACAGGACGTGTCGTTTTCACAATATGTTGCCATCAGGCAAGCAAAGGTGCATAAAAATGCATGGTCCTACTGATATTAATATACAATTTGATTATTACTTCAAATTAAAAGAAAATATGACCTTTTGTAATTTTTAATGAATATTGACATTTTTTACAAAACAGTAACAATATAGGATATACAAAGAACGGTACAAGGGCCTACTTGCATTTGTATTTTGTCAATCAGGCCAAACAATTGTAAGTCCGAGGACGTTATTCCCTCCCACAAAACCCCCACACAAACAACAAAAACCCACTACAACTAAAACAGAAACCAAACAACAAAGAAACAACAAACTAACACCAAAACGAAAAAAACAGAAGACAAAAACATTACCACCAACTAAGAAACAAAACAACATAAACAAAAACCGCAACAAAACTACGCCTTAGAATATAAGCAGCTCAAGCGAACGTCAACGAGAACATTTGTCTTTAGAACATAGAGTGTACGTTTTATATTAGTAGAGATTCAGGATTGCATGGATATTGTTAGCTCTCAGGTGTCTATGTCTCTAAAACGGCTAAGCACAACATAATCAATTTATATGCTGTTTATATCCAGCCGTTAATGGCGCGTCGTCCTATTAAAATACGTTTCTCATTAGTGTAGCCTTGAAATTTACAATCGCTAAAAGTTAATATTTATATAATTATTAAATATCTGCTTAACTAGCTTACTTTTAACAAAAATGAACACATACTGAGTTCGTACAAGTTATCATAGACATTAGGCTATAAATATCAAGTGCTAATAAAAGTCGAGCAGTTTTCATTAATTATAGAAACACAGCTCCTTGTAGAACCGGCTCTACTTTGGAACTTTTTGGAGAATAGCGTGACATTAAGCATACACCCAAATGCACTCAGCTTTCTTACAGGCTCTATTTGACCAAATCAAAGCAAATCCACGGCAATAATAACGTATGTTCCTGAACCTGCTGCTTGCAAACTTTCAGTCAACAAAAACACCAAACATATAAATATTTCAACTCCTCATGGTTGCTTGTACATGTGCGGTGTGCGTGCGTGCGTGTGTGTGTGTGTAAATCAAATAACTTCTGGTGATTCCGGTGTTTGTAATAGCTAGAAATACATTTTATTGGAAGCAGAAAAAATGCGCACGACTGGATTGACTTTGATTAATGTATTATATTTTTCATTTTAGGTTGGATAAACAATTGGGATGAATTAATAGCATATGAATGTCACGGCATAGGGGCACTCGTTGGTGTGGAAAGTAAACACAACAACGCCGTCGAAGATCGAAGATTTAAGTTCAAATGTTGTGCTGTGCGTGGTAAGTAGTACGTTTTGATACGGTCGCAAACATATATTCTTGTAAACTGTTGTCCGGTGCTTCGTCTGTATGCATCTGAATCTTAATGAGAAACGACAGCCGTCTATAGGCCTGGCATTCCCTCGTCTATAGGACTGGCACTTATATATATATATACTTGGTTTATTTGGCACTCCCCAGGGTGATATTCTTACATCGTCTATAGGACTGACACTTCCCAATATAATACATCCTTCCTACTTGGTTTATAGGTTGGCACTCCCCAGGGTGATAGATTCTTCTTACATCGTCTATAGGACTGACACTTCCCAATATAATACATCCTTCCTACTTGGTTTATAGGTTGGCACTCCCCAGGGTGATAGATTCTTCTTACATCGTCTATAGGACTGACACTTCCCAATATAATACATCCTTCCTACTTGGTTTATAGGTTGGCACTCCCCAGGGTGATAGATTCTTCTTACATCGTCTATAGGACTGACACTTCCCAATATAATACATCCTTCCTACTTGGTTTATAGGTTGGCACTCCCCAGGGTGATAGATTCTTCTTACATCGTCTATAGGACTGACACTTCCCAATATAATACATCCTTCCTACTTGGTTTATAGGTTGGCACTCCCCAGGGTGATAGATTCTTCTTACATCGTCTATAGGACTGACACTTCCCAATATAATACATCCTTCCTACTTGGTTTATAGGTTGGCACTCCCCAGGGTGATAGATTCTTCTTACATCGTCTATAGGACTGACACTTCCCAATATAATACATCCTTCCTACTTGGTTTATAGGTTGGCACTCCCCAGGGTGATAGATTCTTCTTACATCGTCTATAGGACTGACACTTCCCAATATAATACATCCTTCCTACTTGGTTTATAGGTTGGCACTCCCCAGGGTGATAGATTCTTCTTACATCGTCTATAGGACTGACACTTCCCAATATAATACATCCTTCCTACTTGGTTTATAGGTTGGCACTCCCCAGGGTGATAGATTCTTCTTACATCGTCTATAGGACTGACACTTCCCAATATAATACATCCTTCCTACTTGGTTTATAGGTTGGCACTCCCCAGGGTGATAGATTCTTCTTACATCGTCTATAGGACTGACACTTCCCAATATAATACATCCTTCCTACTTGGTTTATAGGTTGGCACTCCCCAGGGTGATAGATTCTTCTTACATCGTCTATAGGACTGACACTTCCCAATATAATACATCCTTCCTACTTGGTTTATAGGTTGGCACTCCCCAGGGTGATAGATTCTTCTTACATCGTCTATAGGACTGACACTTCCCAATATAATACATCCTTCCTACTTGGTTTATAGGTTGGCACTCCCCAGGGTGATAGATTCTTCTTACATCGTCTATAGGACTGACACTTCCCAATATAATACATCCTTCCTACTTGGTTTATAGGTTGGCACTCCCCAGGGTGATAGATTCTTCTTACATCGTCTATAGGACTGACACTTCCCAATATAATACATCCTTCCTACTTGGTTTATAGGTTGGCACTCCCCAGGGTGATAGATTCTTCTTACATCGTCTATAGGACTGACACTTCCCAATATAATACATCCTTCCTACTTGGTTTATAGGTTGGCACTCCCCAGGGTGATAGATTCTTCTTACATCGTCTATAGGACTGACACTTCCCAATATAATACATCCTTCCTACTTGGTTTATAGGTTGGCACTCCCCAGGGTGATAGATTCTTCTTACATCGTCTATAGGACTGACACTTCCCAATATAATACATCCTTCCTACTTGGTTTATAGGTTGGCACTCCCCAGGGTGATAGATTCTTCTTACATCGTCTATAGGACTGACACTTCCCAATATAATACATCCTTCCTACTTGGTTTATAGGTTGGCACTCCCCAGGGTGATAGATTCCCAGGGTGATACATTCTTCTTACATCGTCTATAGGACTGACACTTCCCAATATAATACATCCTTCCTACTTGGTTTATAGGTTGGCACTCCCCAGGGTGATAGATTCTTCTTACATCGTCTATAGGACTGACACTTCCCAATATAATACATCCTTCCTACTTGGTTTATAGGTTGGCACTCCCCAGGGTGATAGATTCTTCTTACATCGTCTATAGGACTGACACTTCCCAATATAATACATCCTTCCTACTTGGTTTATAGGTTGGCACTCCCCAGGGTGATACATTCTTCTTACATCGTCTATAGGACTGACACTTCCCAATATAATACATCCTTCCTACTTGGTTTATAGGTTGGCACTCCCCAGGGTGATAGATTCTTCTTACATCGTCTATAGGACTGACACTTCCCAATATAATACATCCTTCCTACTTGGTTTATAGGTTGGCACTCCCCAGGGTGATACATTCTTCTTACATCGTCTATAGGACTGACACTTCCCAATATAATACATCCTTCCTACTTGGTTTATAGGTTGGCACTCCCCAGGGTGATACATTCTTCTTACATCGTCTATAGGACTGACACTTCCCAATATAATACATCCTTCTTACTTGGTTTATAGGTTGGCACTCCCCAATAATACATACATTCTTCTTACATCGTCTATAGGACTGACACTTCCCAATATAATACATCCTTCCTACTTGGTTTATAGGTTGGCACTCCCCAGGGTGATACATTCTTCTTACATCGTCTATAGGACTGACACTTCCCAATATAATACATCCTTCCTACTTGGTTTATAGGTTGGCACTCCCCAGGGTGATACATTCTTCTTACATCGTCTATAGGACTGACACTTCCCAATATAATACATCCTTCCTACTTGGTTTATAGGTTGGCACTCCCCAGGGTGATACATTCTTCTTACATCGTCTATAGGACTGACACTTCCCAATATAATACATCCTTCCTACTTGGTTTATAGGTTGGCACTCCCCAGGGTGATACATTCTTCTTACATCGTCTATAGGACTGACACTTCCCAATATAATACATCCTTCCTACTTGGTTTATAGGTTGGCACTCCCCAGGGTGATACATTCTTCTTACATCGTCTATAGGACTGACACTTCCCAATATAATACATCCTTCCTACTTGGTTTATAGGTTGGCACTCCCCAGGGTGATACATTCTTCTTACATCGTCTATAGGACTGACACTTCCCAATATAATACATCCTTCCTACTTGGTTTATAGGTTGGCACTCCCCAGGGTGATACATTCTTCTTACATCGTCTATAGGACTGACACTTCCCAATATAATACATCCTTCCTACTTGGTTTATAGGTTGGCACTCCCCAGGGTGATACATTCTTCTTACATCGTCTATAGGACTGACACTTCCCAATATAATACATCCTTCCTACTTGGTCTATAGGTTGGCACTCCCCAGGGTGATACATTCTTCTTACATCGTCTATAGGACTGACACTTCCCAATATAATACATCCTTCCTACTTGGTTTATAGGTTGGCACTCCCCAGGGTGATACATTCTTCTTACATCGTCTATAGGACTGACACTTCCCAATATAATACATCCTTCCTACTTGGTTTATAGGTTGGCACTCCCCAGGGTGATACATTCTTCTTACATCGTCTATAGGACTGACACTTCCCAATATAATACATCCTTCCTACTTGGTTTATAGGTTGGCACTCCCCAGGGTGATACATTCTTCTTACATCGTCTATAGGACTGACACTTCCCAATATAATACATCCTTCCTACTTGGTTTATAGGTTGGCACTCCCCAGGGTGATACATTCTTCTTACATCGTCTATAGGACTGACACTTCCCAATATAATACATCCTTCCTACTTGGTTTATAGGTTGGCACTCCCCAGGGTGATACATTCTTCTTACATCGTCTATAGGACTGACACTTCCCAATATAATACATCCTTCCTACTTGGTTTATAGGTTGGCACACTCCCCAGGGTGATACATTCTTCTTACATCGTCTATAGGACTGACACTTCCCAATATAATACATCCTTCCTACTTGGTTTATAGGTTGGCACTCCCCAGGGTGATACATTCTTCTTACATCGTCTATAGGACTGACACTTCCCAATATAATACATCCTTCCTACTTGGTTTATAGGTTGGCACTCCCCAGGGTGATACATCCTTCTTACATCGTCTATAGGACTGACACTTCCCAATATAATACATCCTTCCTACTTGGTTTATAGGTTGGCACTCCCCAGGGTGATAGATTCTTCTTACATCGTCTATAGGACTGACACTTCCCAATATAATACATCCTTCCTACTTGGTTTATAGGTTGGCACTCCCCAGGGTGATACATTCTTCTTACATCGTCTATAGGACTGACACTTCCCAATATAATACATCCTTCCTACTTGGTTTATAGGTTGGCACTCCCCAGGGTGATACATTCTTCTTACATCGTCTATAGGACTGACACTTCCCAATATAATACATCCTTCCTACTTGGTTTATAGGTTGGCACTCCCCAGGGTGATACATTCTTCTTACATCGTCTATAGGACTGACACTTCCCAATATAATACATCCTTCCTACTTGGTTTATAGGTTGGCACTCCCCAGGGTGATACATTCTTCTTACATTGGTCTATAGGGACTGACACTTCCCAATATAATACATCCTTCCTACTTGGTTTATAGGTTGGCACTCCCCAGGGTGATACATTCTTCTTACATCGTCTATAGGACTGACACTTCCCAATATAATACATCCTTCCTACTTGGTTTATAGGTTGGCACTCCCCAGGGTGATACATTCTTCTTACATCGTCTATAGGACTGACACTTCCCAATATAATACATCCTTCCTACTTGGTTTATAGGTTGGCACTCCCCAGGGTGATACATTCTTCTTACATCGTCTATAGGACTGACACTTCCCAATATAATACATCCTTCCTACTTGGTTTATAGGTTGGCACTCCCCAGGGTGATAGATTCTTCTTACATCGTCTATAGGACTGACACTTCCCAATATAATACATCCTTCCTACTTGGTTTATAGGTTGGCACTCCCCAGGGTGATACATTCTTCTTACATCGTCTATAGGACTGACACTTCCCAATATAATACATCCTTCCTACTTGGTTTATAGGTTGGCACTCCCCAGGGTGATAGATTCTTCTTACATAGTCTATAGGACTGACAATTCCCAATATAATACATCCTTCCTACTTGGTCTATAGGTTGGCACTTCCCAATATAATACATCCTTCCTACTTGGTTTATAGGTTGGCACTCCCCAGGGTGATACATTCTTCTTACATCGTCTATAGGACTGACACTTCCCAATATAATACATCCTTCCTACTTGGTTTATAGGTTGGCACTCCCCAGGGTGATACATTCTTCTTACATCGTCTATAGGACTGACACTTCCCAATATAATACATCCTTCCTACTTGGTTTATAGGTTGGCACTCCCCAGGGTGATAGATTCTTCTTACATCGTCTATAGGACTGACACTTCCCAATATAATACATCCTTCCTACTTGGTTTATAGGTTGGCACTCCCCAGGGTGATACATTCTTCTTACATCGTCTATAGGACTGACACTTCCCAATATAATACATCCTTCCTACTTGGTTTATAGGTTGGCACTCCCCAGGGTGATACATTCTTCTTACATCGTCTATAGGACTGACACTTCCCAATATAATACATCCTTCCTACTTGGTTTATAGGTTGGCACTCCCCAGGGTGATACATTCTTCTTACATCGTCTATAGGACTGACACTTCCCAATATAATACATCCTTCCTACTTGGTTTATAGGTTGGCACTCCCCAGGGTGATACATTCTTCTTACATCGTCTATAGGACTGACACTTCCCAATATAATACATCCTTCCTACTTGGTTTATAGGTTGGCACTCCCCAGGGTGATACATTCTTCTTACATCGTCTATAGGACTGACACTTCCCAATATAATACATCCTTCCTACTTGGTTTATAGGTTGGCACTCCCCAGGGTGATACATTCTTCTTACATCGTCTATAGGACTGACACTTCCCAATATAATACATCCTTCCTTCCACTTGGGTTATAGGCACTCCCCACTTGGTTTATAGGTTGGCACTCCCCAGGGTGATACATTCTTCTTACATCGTCTATAGGACTGACACTTCCCAATATAATACATCCTTCCTACTTGGTTTATAGGTTGGCACTCCCCAGGGTGATACATTCTTCTTACATCGTCTATAGGACTGACACTTCCCAATATAATACATCCTTCCTACTTGGTTTATAGGTTGGCACTCCCCAGGGTGATACATTCTTCTTACATCGTCTATAGGACTGACACTTCCCAATATAATACATCCTTCCTACTTGGTTTATAGGTTGGCACTCCCCAGGGTGATACATTCTTCTTACATCGTCTATAGGACTGACACTTCCCAATATAATACATCCTTCCTACTTGGTTTATAGGTTGGCACTCCCCAGGGTGATACATTCTTCTTACATCGTCTATAGGACTGACACTTCCCAATATAATACATCCTTCCTACTTGGTTTATAGGTTGGCACTCCCCAGGGTGATACATTCTTCTTACATCGTCTATAGGACTGACACTTCCCAATATAATACATCCTTCCTACTTGGTTTATAGGTTGGCACTCCCCAGGGTGATAGATTCTTCTTACATCGTCTATAGGACTGACACTTCCCAATATAATACATCCTTCCTACTTGGTTTATAGGTTGGCACTCCCCAGGGTGATACATTCTTCTTACATCGTCTATAGGACTGACACTTCCCAATATAATACATCCTTCCTACTTGGTTTATAGGTTGGCACTCCCCAGGGTGATACATTCTTCTTACATCGTCTATAGGACTGACACTTCCCAATATAATACATCCTTCCTACTTGGTTTATAGGTTGGCACTCCCCAGGGTGATAGATTCTTCTTACATCGTCTATAGGACTGACACTTCCCAATATAATACATCCTTCCTACTTGGTTTATAGGTTGGCACTCCCCAGGGTGATACATTCTTCTTACATCGTCTATAGGACTGACACTTCCCAATATAATACATCCTTCCTACTTGGTTTATAGGTTGG
>NC_054704.1:94089232-94117127 GCF_016097555.1 Gigantopelta aegis | reverse complement strand
TCGTCTATAGGACTGACACTTCCCAATATAATACATCCTTCCTACTTGGTTTATAGGTTGGCACTCCCCAGGGTGATACATTCTTCTTACATCGTCTACAGGACTGACACTTCCCAATATAATACATCCTTCCTACTTGGTTTATAGGTTGGCACTCCCCAGGGTGATACATTCTTCTTACATCGTCTACAGGACTGACACTTCCCAATATAATATATCCTTCTTACTTGGTTTATAGGTTGGCACTCCCCACGGTGATACATTCTTCTTACATCGTCTACAGGACTGACACTTCCCAATATAATACATCCTTCTTACTTGGTTTATAGGTTGACACTCCCCAGGGTGATACATTCTTCTTACATCGTCTATAGGACTGGCATTCCCTGGGATTATACATCGTTTTTCTGCTTCGTCTATAGAATGGATATCAGTCTCCAGGATGATATTTTTGTCTTAGGTAATATGTGGCAGGGCCCAGTAAACATTATCCTAACGGTCCTGGGATTAGTACAGTTGTATTAAACCCCAAAATCTCCATGTGAGTTAAAGGCACAACAATAATTATTTCATGTATTAAATTATATAAAATCACTTGTGAAAAACAACGTATTATAATATTGCATTCGTTTTAGATAAGATATAATTTTTAAGCCACGAGCTAAGTTCCCTGCTATCTGACCACTCTATTCTGTTAGCTAAAAGAAAAATTCGTGAGTTTCGAAAAACTTGTATCTAAAGAAAATGAGTGTAGTATCTCAATTATTTTCCATCTTCAAATAAAGTAATATATTTCCGCAAATCTACACATTCCAAACGTTTTGAGTATGTAAGCATTTTCGACTAAATCAGAATAATACCAGAATCCTCTGCTCTACAGTTTTAGCTTGGTGTCACCACTTTGCAAAATAGTTTGTTATATTAATGCACGAACAGTAATACAAATATCAACTAATATTTATTTGGCGACGTCTAATCCAAATAATAATACATGTTCAATTACCAATTCAGTCATTTTGTTCCACTTTGGAATAGATGAGTAACAGTATGTGTTTCCGCTGAGCAAAACATAACTGTTTAAATAACAAAAACAAAAGTGAATTGTCTACAATTTTGGAGCAGGCGAGTATATATTTCTGTCCATTGTCAATGTTATCGGGGTAGAAATAAATCGAACCTAAAAAATCGAAACAGCTTTTTCTAGAATGTGTTGGTGTGAAATTGACAACTTCTGTAAGACAGTAGTGGACATAACATTGTTTGCCTCTAATATGTCTTAATGTCTTTATTTCAGGTTTGCGTTATAACAGCTGTTATACCTCAAACTATATTAATGTCTTTGATGGCAACATGGACAAGCAGAATGGAAACAAAGAGGTGTTCAAGGGAATATACAGCTACCACAGCAATAGACATGAGTATGCATTTCTTAATACTCAAAGTTTAATACATTTATTATAGTACCATTAATAACTGGAAAGCTGGTAAAGTTTGTTTTATTTAACGACGCCACTAGAGCACATTGATTTGTTTTATCTTATCATCGGCTATTGGACGTCAAATATATGGTCATTCGGACACTGTTTTTTAGAGGAAACCTGCTGTCGCCAAATAGGCTACTCTTTTACGACAGGCAGCAAGGGATCTTTTATTTGCGCTTCCCACAGGCAGAATAACACAAACCATGGCCTTTGTTGAACCAGTTATGGATCACTGGTCGGTGCAAGTGGTTTACACCTACCCATTGAGCCTTGCGGAGCACTCACTCAGGGTTTAGAGTCAGTATCTGGATTAAAAATATCATGCTTCGACTGGGATCCGAACCCAGTACCTACCAGCTTGTAGTCCGATATCCTAACCACGACGCCATCGAAAGCTGGTGTCGTTAAATATACGAATAGATTGACACTACGCTTTGAGGACATTAGGTATTTTAGAAGTAACGTAATTCTCGAAAAACAATATCTCACTCTTGATAAAAGGCTCTTTAACTTGTTTATACACATACTAACTGACATCTATTCTTAAATGAAAGTAGAAATACCCATTTCGGGAGAAAATAGGGATATTTTTGTTGGAGGCTTTTAATTATGACTAAGTAATGGAATTTTAGTAGATATACGACATTACAGCATGTCATGTGGTACTTCGATCATAAGCTTTGATTTAATATAAAACACATGCCACTGTCACATTTGTGGATATTTTGGTGCACACAAATTAGCGGGTACCGATTGTGACATGACGTCAACGAAGTAATGATATTTTTAGAATACCCTCAAACGCTGGATCCCCATTTTTTCAGTTACC
Organism: Gigantopelta aegis; assembly: GCF_016097555.1. Taxonomy (NCBI): domain Eukaryota; kingdom Metazoa; phylum Mollusca; class Gastropoda; order Neomphalida; family Peltospiridae; genus Gigantopelta; species Gigantopelta aegis. The sequence goes on along the minus strand of NC_054704.1, from coordinate 94,114,817 downwards.
AGTTAGTTTCATGTTCAGAACATATTAGGGCTTCTACAACATGATGTTGGGTTTGTGTATGCACGAGGACCCTATGTTTAAGGCCTATATGTATTTACATTATCATTGTTTGTATATGCAAGGAAAGGGGCTATTGAGAAAATAATATGCAATATATTGAACTAACAATAAATGTCACATGTAAGTGAGATTTTAATATGTTTATTTTCGAATATATGAATTTGAACATCTGAGAAAAGTCTGTTTTGTTTAACAACAACAGTAGATCACATTGATTCACTAATCGTTGGCTGTGGATGTCAAATTTTTGGTAATTTTAACATAGTTTTAGTGAGAAAATATGCTATATTTTCCCACTAGAAGCAAGATATCTTATATATCCACCATCCCACATACAGGATAACACGGCCAGTCGTTGTGCACTGGCTGAAACGAGAAATAGCCCAATGGTACCACCGATGGGGAGCATGCATCAGCCGAGCACTTCACCACCGGGCTACGTCCCGCTCCAGAATATTTGACAAAGTAATAGTTTTTGCGCACATCATGTGCGATGTCTGGGAAGGTGTCCTCATATTAATGAGAACACAAGCATTACAGTTAACAGTTGGGACGTTTCAAGTCAATACATCGTGTGACCAGCCCACGACAAGATCGCTGTATTCTGCATGAATACCTGCAAGACTGATTCGCATGGGAATACAGCTCATCAAACCATTGGAATCCAGTCCGTCATCGATTGTCCTCTAGCAAACCTCTCATATTGACATCCTGCTCGAATCTCTGTTCTGGCAGGAATGACTGCAATGGGCTACAGCTCGCCACCATTAGCGTTATTAGCCATCCTCTTCTCAGACGAAAGTCGGTACTGTATTTCCATGCAGATGACAAGGTAAGGGTGTGGCGAAGAAGGGGCAGACGTTACATAGACACATACATGATGAGGAGGAATCCACGAGGCGGGAAAAGCATTATAGTTTGTGAAAGAATATTGATCCAGTGACGGTTCTCCAATATATTGACCAACTCCTTACACCTCACATTGTGCCATGTTTTGCACATAACCAGAATCACATGTTCCAGCAAAAAAGAGAAAACCACCAGATGCTTTATTCAGTAGCACGATATCAGAACCATGACACGGCCTACCCTCATTCCGGAATATGATAGAGCCCTTGTGGATCGAGGTCCAAAAAAAGAAACCTGGATTAAAATACACCCAGGACCGAGAACTGCAGCACATTTACTTTTAACTTTTCTCAGGATATGAGTCCAGATTCCAATGGTCTTTATTAATCACCTAACTACTTCCATGTAGAACAGATGTTTGTGCGTGGTCACCACTCATGGAGGTCACACACGGTATTGATTTGCAACGTCCTCCTCGTCAATATGAGGAAACTTTCCCTAGACACCACATATGACGTGTACACAAATGGACTTTCACATATGAAACAAATGATGTATTCGAACATTTCAAACTAAATATATTCAAACTTCACTTACATGTGAAGTTTCTTTTGCAGTTCAGTATATGTATTGTCGACTGTTACACTTTTGAAACATCATACACAAATCGTGTTCAGTATTTTTAAAATGATAGTTTCTACACAAGAAGTAGATATGATTATAATTTGAGAAATTAATTCATTTCGAATTCAAAGAACCTCAGACATGATGATGGTTAGCGCTGTCACTTACGACGGACTTACGATAAATCGTGGCTAAGATGGCTTCGAAAATATGGGCCCACCGACAGGGATCATTCCCGAACCGACCGCGCATCGAGCGAGCGCTGTACCACTGGGCTACGTCCTGCCACTCAAAAACAAATGAGATTCAAATTGAATAATTTTAAATAAATTAAAGACAACTACATTAATGTAGGTATTTGTGTTTCATGTGTTAAAGACAACTACATTAATGTAGGTATTTGTGTTTCATGTGTTAAAGACAACTACATTAATGTATGTATTTGTGTTTCATGTGTTCTTCAATATGTTATATTCAATTACTACATCCGACACTAATGGTTTAGCCGTAAATTTCTAAATTACCTTTTAAATAAGTAATTCTTGTCCCGAGAGAGGGCTGCGATCTTATCGGAGGTCGGACTTAGGATGGGCGTGTTCGAAACCTTAGAGGTATATGAGCACGTTAAACTAGTTACTTACCTACCTATCTTAGGCGTAAGACTACGAACACTACATAAGATTATGGGAGTATCTCCTACGGGTATGGTCCATTGACGGGTATGGTTATCTATCAAGTACAATAGGTCCTGTTTACCACAAGCTCAGAAGATACTCTGATACATTTCACGAGACCTAGAGTGGAGCACACTTGAACCAGGTATTCCCATTACAAAACTGAATAAATAAAGCGGTTTTGCTATTTGTATAGTTCTTACCAATATATATCTAATATTCTATGAAATAACATTTTTGTCTCAATGTTTGGGGCGCCTTCGTCATTAATTATATATTTCTTTTAATAGACTATGAAATTCTGTTTTGGGTTTGCTAACATACTTATATTCGTACATTGAAAAGGCAGTATCAAATTATATTTTTGTTACATTCTTTATTTCGTTGACGGCACTAGTCCATAAATTGCACGATAATTTGACCATCACGAACAAAGCTTATTTCACAGCAATTCAGGAACCATTGTGGAAACAATGTAGGATGGGACCATCCATCCATCCATCATTCCATCCATCCATACATCCATATATCTATATATCTACAAACGTAAAGCTGCTATCTCCAGTTGTTTTTGTATTGTGATATCTAGAACATACCACCAACATTAATGTTCTTACATTCACAAGTCATCATTCGAAAGTATACTAGTTTTCTGTCATCTACTTCACAAACGTACTCCAGAAGCAGGGTCTTATTCTCTTCACGAACGTACTACTGTCCATGGTAACATCCAGAGGCGGGGCGTTATTCTCTTCACAAACGTAATACTGGCCATTGTATCATTCGAAGTGGAGCGTTATTCTGTTCACAAACGTACTACTGTCCATTGTATCATTCGGAAGTGGGGCGTTATTCTGTTCACAAACGTACTACTGTCCATTGTATCATTCGGAAGTGTGGCGTTATTCTGTTCACAAACGTACTACTGTCCATTGTATCTTACGAAAGTGGGGCGTTATTCTCGTGCTCGGTGATACAAGTATTATAACATGGCGATTACAAACTCATATATACTGAACTACAAAAGAAATACGAACACTTAATTAGTTTTCTTTAATTTTGTTTAAAATTAATCAGCTTTAATTCCATAAGGTTTTTTAATTTATTAAAAGTATCCATGCCTTGTGGACATTTTATACCCGTTTTGATACGTCTATTTATCGAGTTAACTGTAGCACCAAAAAATATCTACATTACAAAATTCGCATTCCTTTTGTTGTTCAGTATTCTACAATGAGTCGAGACTACGGCTTTAAAGTGCGTTCTACATTTGTATTACTCAACCATTAAGCAAACAGACAGACAGACAGACAGAAACTGAATACATCATGCAGCAATGCAGCATACAATACGTTTCGTGTACGTACAGTATGTAATGTATTCGCGTTCTTGTTTGGGTATATTTTCTGTGTGACCCTGTCTACCTTTGCTAACAGGCTTAGCGGCATTTTGCGTTCCAGGTCCATGTGGAGTTCAACCTGTGTGGATTAAAAGACAACATACGAATATACAATACATACATGGCTACATAATATACAGATATATAACAAAACCTACACCATGGTAAAAAGCGAAAAACAGCAATATATCTTTAATATGCATGTCCTCATTGATATATCAAAACATGCTATGGCCTTCAATGTACCAGTCGTGGAAATGTTTAGAAAGGAAAATCCGAATCCATCAACAGTAATAGACTGTGCGACACATCGCTATCTACCACTGATCTTCTTGCCGCTCCTACCCCCACCCCAAACCCATTATATTCAGAGAAAATAGCGTTTATTCAAATCTGGTTCTTTACATCTGTTACAATATGGGGTCATCCATTTAGTACGTACGCACAATTTTCCGATGTTCTGCACCCCCCCCCCCCCACCCCGTACGCATGCGTACGCCAGTGCCCATACCCCCCCCCCCCCCCCCCCTTGCGTACATACGCAAAAGATCGTCAGTCACTACCAGTAAATGTAGACAATGCCACCGACGATGTCATCATGGTATACTATAATTAATGAATACTGCTCATTGTACAAATGTATTAAACAACGCTTGACGACAAATAAAATGTTTCTAAATGTATTATAAACCGGAACATCTGCTCTGTTTTAATTACAAAAAAATTCAAATCATGTTTAATGATTTAATCACAAAACTATAAAACTGGAACTAACTCGGAACTATAAACCTAAAAGTCGCCCGCCTTCTTGGTTGGGTTTACACATTTAATACATTTCAAAAGTTGGGAATATTTGTCATAATTATCACCACCGGAGGCCATTTTCTTGGCCATGCATGCGTGCGTCAAATGACACAAAGGTCATGCAGTGGAATGACGCAAAGGGTTAGTATGGCGAACAAAACAGGCGCCGACGATCTAGAACGTCAGTAAATAATCAAATTAACTATATATATATATATATATATATATTTTAATTTTACCCTAATAACACCCCCCCCCCCCGCCGTACGCAAGCGTACGCAAAATGGCTCTTAAATTTTCAACCCCCCCACCCCCCACCCCCCAAAATGCGTACGTACTAAAAGTATGCCCCCTATAGGTAATTTAGTACCCAATATAGGGATTTTATAAACATTTAATACACACTATGATTTTATTTATTTTATAACTTACCCATGATATACATGTCATAAACACATGTGATAATTTAGTGTATTAACCCGGTTAATAATGGTATGCAAATTTAAAGGTATATAGAAATTTGCAAGGTATCTTGGTAATAATTTGTTGCTGTGAACGGGTCATTTGTTTATAAGCCATCAAAACCTGTATACCTGAGCGTAACGTTTTCATAATATTTAGTTAAAGTGCGTAGTGACTTTAGTACCGTAATTTACTAAATATCGAATTAAAATATTATTTTAGAAGTGTTATAGGATAAATAGAATTCGCTACTCGTGTTTTTTTAATATGTAAAATATCAACCTCTTCTAGTTAATCGGCATTTGTCTCGGCAGAGCCTCGACAAATACCGATTAACATAGACTTGGTTGATATTTTCCATACTAAAAACACTCGTGACGAATATATATATATATAATTATTATTATTATTATTAAAAAAAAGAAACATTGGTAAAAATAATGCTATCGGATTATTTTTACAGAATCAAACACATCGTAAAGACAATCAAGTAAGTGAGTGAATGGTGATGCCAAAACACTAGAAAAGACGTTCGATTCCCATAAACGTATCCATAGTCAAAGTTCGTACCGAAACGCAAAAGCGCAACCCTCAGAGAAGCACGTGCATCATAACATTCTGTAACTTTGCATGCCGAACCTTCCGTTAGTTGGGCATAAAAGGCCACATCAGCAGTGATTAAAACAGACCACATGACGACACTGTAGGTAACACAATAATGCCAAGATTGACGTCAGCTCAACGCAATAATGCCATTGGGAGATTGCAGGCAAGGGCAACTCAACAAGCTGTGGCAAAGCACTTTGGCGTCTCCAGACAGACCATCTCTGCTTTATGGGCACGGTACAACACCATTCAAAGTGTTACAACACACACACGTGTGATAATTGAGAAACGCTGCCAGGGGAACTTAATTAATAAAGGAATTACAACTCTATTCCTAACTGGTTAATTTTCAATTAACCTTTAACTACTCATTCAGTAACCTTGTAATACAGAATTAATACTGGTACCTATCACAATAAAGAAAATAACCTACAGTTTACCTAGGTCCTCTAGGATGACTGGTTAAGCTTTAAATTACCGGAAACACTGTCTAAATAATATTGGTATAATACAGTATTAAAATATTTAAAGTCACATCAATCACATCAAGGTTATACAACAGAGCAGAAATATATATTTACCAGTCCGGACGGACAACGTTCCCCTGGAGCCTTCCTTTTGTTTCTCCCCGATATCTCTAAATCCTATCTATTTATTACAAATCCGAATCTCGCCTGTGGGTACAAGGCGGTACCGAATACCTACAAGTGATATTTCCACAGAGACCAAGACGGCATATTTTTCTTAGATGGTCAGACCAGCTGTCGCCAATCGCTAGAAATACAAGCTCGTAAAACAGAACTCGCGGAGGTATTACGTAACTAGTGGCCACATGGCCTCCGCGACTGGTCTGGGTGTGTATTGGGAACAGCTCGACCACCGTCGCGCGGAGGTATTACGTAACAAAGTGCCCACCTAGTCTAAGTGCATATTGGGACTGCACACGGCCCTCTAAAACAAACATTAACATCGCCACAGGCGAAAAAAAAATAAGAGCATGTTCCGTCACAGTCATGTACATGTAATCGATCACCGAGAGACGGCGTCCTCGAGGACACCTTACTCCCAGGAACAGTGAGTTCGTAACTCATTTTTAACTTAGTTCTTCATGTTGTTTCCAGTTTGTCTTTCTTACTTGATCGTTTTTTTATGAAAACTTGTTCTGTTTTCTTGCAGAGACAGACGTTGGAAGGTGAAGATCTGCAGGGTAGTGCCTTCACGCCATCACCCCAAAAAAATGATTAAAGTGCTTGCACCAAAGCCTTGGTAGTGCCCTAAATTGTAATAAATTACCTGAATTGTAATACCTGCCTTGAATTGTAATAAAAACTACCCTGAATTGTAATACTGACTTGAATTGTAATAAAACTGCCCTGAATTGTAATAAACTAGTTGGTTGACTTGAATTGTAACAAAGAATTGCCCTGATTTGTAATAACCAGAGCTGCCTTGAATTGTAATAAGATACCGACTTGAATTGTAATAACACAAAAATGGAAAGGAACTTGTCAGTGGTTGCAAAACAAGGTGTCGCGCGTCTCATGCGACGTTTACTACCCTCATTTACTACCCTCATTTACTACCCTATTTTCGCCACAGTTGCTCAGACTCCAGTTCATATTTTCTTGGTTCTTGTCTGAATGTATAGCTCGGCTTCTATGGGTTAATTTCTTCAGGAAAACTTTGAGCTCCCACGAATACAGCGTCCATTACTGCTCATTGCTGTGGCGATTACATTTGGAAACGGAACTACGATTAATACTATTTTACTATTGCCACACGCTGTAAAACTGACGATTGACCCGTGTACAGTACTATTGGCAAACGCTAGACTGGATTATGCGCTTCACGGTAAACCAAATGGCCACATTGGCAACCAATCAAATACTTCGCGAACGTTAGCGACACGTTTGCTGGTTGAACTTGGGCTGGTTTATACTGCTTAGTCTGTTGCGCCTGCGCAAATGGGACAGGTTTGTTTTCCAGGAGTAAGTTTAACTATGGGTTTGTTGCTAACGCTTGTCTTGGAAGACAGATTTTTACGCTACATTTTAAACCGAATGACCATTTCGGGAACCAGTCAAAATGTGTTTGCAAACGTTTAGCAAAAAACGGCTGGCTGAATGTTGCAATATTAATTTATTTCCGCTGTCATGCGCATACTTCAATTTGCAGACGACGTTAGACTGTCAAAGAGATGATAAAATAAATGTTTACGTTTTGTGAACCCTAGGCTCCGTTGAATAAAACAGTGCACTTAATTGTTGGACAATCATGCTTTATGTAGTTATTATAATTGTACCTTTGCTCCTTCTCACATGATGATTCAGATTCTGACTGGGATGATCACTTTAAATAATCTAGTAAGATGAGACAACTTGTAGACTTAGTCACCCAGTCAGTGTTTCTGCCAGAAAGAAATGTGTGGGTATGGCGCTATGGATTTGATTGCAACCACAGACAACAGAAGGTATAGGGGGCCTCCCTTAGAAAGAAAATGGGTTAAGTTTAGGGTTAGGGTTAAGAAAATCATACAGTAATGATAAGAGTAATTAATTTTATCAAAAAGTTAACTTAAAAAATAACATCTGCCAAAATATTTGGATATAGCATCATACCCGTTTTACACTCTGGCAGAAATCCTGCCAGTCAGATTTCTTGGTTTTTCAAATTGTCTGAACCTGAAGCAGCTAGAGTGGTCAGAGTGAGACTGTTTGTTTCTGACACAACTTACGACTGTTTTGTCTAGAAACAGAGAAATAGAATACATCATGTGATGTAACATAGTTTGAACCAACAGCTTTTGCAAGACATGTGCATTAAAGATCTGAAATGTTTCTTAACCCGTGAGACATACTTGTTCTATTCTTGGGCCAACAACTTCACCAACTACATGCATTACAAGTGGACTACATTGCACACTTCTGTGGTAACAGACTCCGGTCCATAAAGCCCCCCACCCCCACCCCCGCGTGCACCCATTACCATTACTCAGTGTATGTATCTCTCGATAAACCCCCAACTCCTACTCTGTCAGTTCCAACGCCTACTAGTACTTCGTTTTGCAACCGCTGCTTGTGCTTAACGACACCGCTCCGCATTTCTTCAATTTCAGACTGTTGAGCTTATTGTGTTTAAGACGATCATTACTGCCACATAGGCTTCTCCTTTCGACTATCAGCATATACGTCTGTGAACCCACCGTGCAATTTGTCATTCCAGTCAGTGCTCCACAACTGGCATTGTATGTATTATTTTGTCTATATGATGGTGCATTTAAACGATCCCTTGATGTTAATCGCTAAGAGTAGCACAAGGAGTGGAGGCGGCATGTTTTAGTATCTTAGTATCTTTGTTGCCTTTAACCATGTCGGGGGCGGGATCTACCTCAGTCGAAAGAGCGCTTGCCTGAGGTGCGTCGGTGACAGGATCAAATCCGCTTGGTGGAACAATTCTCTCATATTGGGCTTTTTGCCGTCCCAGCCAATGCCCCGCGACTGGTATACCAAAGGCCGTGGTATGTACTGTCTTGTCTATGGATATCCCTTGCTACTAATGGACAAATGCAGTGGGTTTCCTCTGACTGCTTGTCACAATGACTAAATATTTGACATTCAATAGCCGATAATTAATAAATCAATGTGCTGTAGTGGCGTCGTTAAATCAAACTAACTTTCTTTCTTTCAAAAACTCGCCTATACCAAGCATCACAGCCATAATTTAGGTCTAGATACCCAAAGTACTATACAAAGTATATGGGTTGTTATTATGTATATGTATGGGTGCGTCTGTGTGTGTGCGTGCGTGTGTGCGTGTGTTTAATTATGTATAGTCAAACCTGTATTAGTCGGCCACCCAAGGGAGTAAAATTGTGGCCTTTTAAGACAAGTGGCTGCTTCATACAGGTCAGTTTGTTCTATATTAGACGATTTGGCAGTACAATAAGGTGGCCATTTAGGATAAATGGATGCTCAACAGATCTTTGACTGTTATCTCTCAGGGTTGTGCTGGGCAGGGAATCCCTTCCCAACTATTCAACCGTTACAACATTTGGATATTTTCCCCGGAACTAATTTTGTAACTGCATACCATTGGTAGATCGATGGGATAGGACTTTAGCATTAATCACCCACTACACATTAATTAGCCATGTTTTCTTACTCTTAAACATTGTCTTAAAATATATATTTTAAAAAAATTATTTATTCAGTTAATAATATAACAGAAATTATGTTTTACATCACTCGATAACATAAAATAAAATATGTGGGACATTTATTGTAGTGTATACATGGGCCATTTTGAATTAAACTTGGTACCTTCCCTTAAATATTAGCATGTTATCGGGATTAGATTGTTGGAATTTGTGTATGTATGTATGTATGTATGTATGTATGTATGTGTGTGTATATGTAGGGGGGGGGGGGGGGCGGGCATGCATACAACTGAGTTAAAGAGCATCCTTTTGTGGATCCCTCAATAGTTCAGAAGGTATCGTGGCAAATCTGCTATTTGCGGGCGATTATTTGCCATAGGTTCGAGTTCCAGCAACGGCATTGGATAATTTGTGAAGCCTGAAATTATTTAATTATTCCCTGCGACAGTGCGTTAATAGCTATGTATGTAATCGTCAACCTCGACATACATACAATATATAGATATTCATACATCAATACATACTAGCCAGTGCCAGGTCTGCCCACTGTGTCATGCACGTAAGCGGGATCGAACGCGTGGATTGTGAGCCCCATACATGTGGTTGAGTTAAACAGCATCATTTTAATGGATGTTTGGATAGCTCAGAACGCATCGTGGTTAGCCTTGAATTTGGGGGTGATTCGGTGCCATATGTTCGAGTTCCAGCAACAGCATAGAACACTTTGTAGGCCAGAAAGGATTTAATTATCCCCTGCGCCAGTGCGTTAATATCTATGCATGTAACAGTCAATCTCGACATACATACAATATATATTCATACATCGATACATACATACATAAACACAATCACACATACACAATAACACATACACACATACACACATATGATTAAAATTCAATCATTTAATACTTTAAGAAGAAGAAGAAATGCTTTATTTAAAAATGCACTCAACTCATTTTATTACAGTAACATGTCGTCGGACATATGGTTAAGAACCACAAAGATAATGAGAGGAGACATCTGATGCATTCTGTTATGGATGTCTGAATAGCTCAGAACGCATCGTGGTTAGCCTACAATTTGCGGGCGATTCGGTGCCATAGGTTCGAGTCCCAGCAACGGCATAGTACAATTTCTGGGGCCAGAAAGGATTTAATTATCCCCTGCGCCTGAGCGTTAATATATATGCATGTAACAGGCAACCTCGACATACATACAGTATATATATGTTACAGGCAATGTGCCAAATCAGTCATTTGGTAAAATGACTGAAATATTCAGGCATTTTGTGAAATGCCCGTGACCCTTAGGCATTTCACAAAATGACTCAAATGTTCAGGCATTTAACCAAATGTCTGAATTAGAGCACCAGGCATTTAACCAAATGACTGAATGGTATCAACAGATAATTACCACCACTCTGTCACCATGTGCTATTTTCTGGCATTTAACCAAATGACTGAATGGTAACAACAGACAATTACCACCACTCTGTCACCATGTGTTATTTTCTGGCATTTAACCAAATGACTGAATGATAACAACATTGATATTTGAACATTTAAAAAAAAAATATTTGCATAAATTAGACTTTAAAAAAGCATACATCAAATCAATAATAACATAGTGAACAGTCCTCAATTGACACCTACTATTACACACAAGACTGTTTTTTCGACAATTGCATCTCTTTGTTTCACATTTATTTCTGCCACAACAGTTACATTTCTTGAAGCCTTGGCCACCAGTTGAAGATTCTGATTTCACAGCTTCACGTAGAGATACGTTTTTGTTTGTATTAATATCTTCCAGTGAAAGAAGCTTTTCCGGACACAGGTCGAATTTACCCCTGAATAACCCAGATGGACATCCTATGGTGTATTGTTCTGTTATAACACCAAGTATATTTCTCGGTTCACCACGCCCTCTATCCACTGCTGGAATTGGAATAGCAACACTATCTCCCTAACTACCTGCAGTCATGACGAGTTTGCTTCTTTTCAGCATGCGCTCATCCTGCTTGAACTGAGCACTGACAGCAAGCTTGCGTTTCAATATAATGTTTTCTTGATTATCTGAAGTTGTTGGCTCGGGAACAACATTTTCATCTGCTTCATCTAATTCATCCTGAGATTGACTGTCGGTTTCCTGATTCTCTGAGTAATCTTTCGACTCTTGAGTTGAATTTCATGCATTTTACTCATTGTAACATTGTAAAATTCTGTTGTTTTAATTGGGGGATGGGGGACTAGTGGATGCAAAACCAGCTAAAGTTAAAGTTTGTTTTGTTTAAAGACATCACTAGTGCACACTGAATTATTAAACATTTTGTACTTTTGACATGTATAGTCTAGAGTTCAAAGCTGCTACATTTTCCCATTAGTAGCCAGGTATTTTTATATACACCACCCAACAGACAGAATAGCACATGCCACAGCTTTTGATATACTAGTCGTGATGCACTAGCTTACATAGAATCAAACAGAGAAACCGCATGTGTTCGGATTACAAAAAATTACAAATCTTTTTTCTTTTCTTTTTTCATTCAAAAAATTTCAGGATCCCTGTAAACATAAAATTAGGGTACGTAGGGAAACCGGAAACACACACACACACACACACACACACACACACACACACAAACACAAACACATACATATACATATATATATATATCAGAAATGGGGAGATTACTTGACAAAAGTAATCGATTATGATTACGATTACTTTAGAATGTCACGATTACAATTACAAGATAATTGAAAGTAATCGATTACGACTGCGAATACATTGTCTAGCAATCATGATTACAATCATGATTACAATACCACAAATCTACACAAATAATGAAATGATGTTACCACCATGAAGTTATGCACTTTATTTTACAACCATACCGATTTCATTCAGTGAAAGACATGATGGATAATTTTGGATTATTTATTAAATTATTTCAAACATTTATAAACGTATGTATACTGCAGGGAGGGAATCAGTTTCCAAAACCAGATTTGTTATTCTTAAATTTGGATTATTGACGAAAAGGTACCCATAACCATAGGTATAATTATTGTATCAATGCATAACATATATATTTTGTTATATTATTGAAATAAGCCATAATTAGTAATTGCAAACTGTCTGATCACTATTACTTGGGGTTTTTTTTTATTGTTTGTAGAACGTATATCATTTAATACCATCCACAAATTAAAATAAATTATTATGTTTTTAAAAATCTATAAATGAAGAAATAAAGAACGAAAGAAAAGAACAAACAAGTAAATAAATAATCAAATTGATATCTGCATACATATACATGTGCACAAGTTGCTCATTGCATTTAATTGTTGACATTCTAAAAATTACTATTATTAATGAATCGATTCGCAGTCATGCTTGCTTTGTGCCATATTATAAGGATCCAATTGTATCGGTGAAAATTACAATTATCTTGGTCTGGGTGTGTTTAGTTTGGTATCATCAGAAGCGCCGCGTTTCGTAGAACATCTATTAAAATCAGCTTCCGGGAATTTTTAGGGTGAGGATGACTGCCCATGGAATCAAGCTTGATACGACTGGCTGGCTGCCGGTCTGCAGTCGTAACCACTAACAAAAGAAAAGAAAGTTTGCCACGGTATCATTGGTGGACTTTCACTATTGTGACAAAACGAGACCCGTGATAAAGCTGTATATGCATTCAGAGGAACGCAGGTTTTATTATAAAAACAAATATATGTAATATATATATATATTATTCATTTTTTTACGGCAATGCATTAGGACACTATAACTGGGGCATATTTTATATATTGCTAGCTAAAACACTGTATTCATTCAAGTGGTTTTATAGTAAACATAAACTCAATAGATACCATTGTGTGAATGTGTCTCTTCATTCCCTGGGTAACATTCATTTGATAATCCAGACGTTATGATCCCGTTTCTCAAGGCAAATAATAGTTCTGCTATGAGAGTAGTAGACAATGGGAGATCAGTTCTACTGACTGACCAGTACTGCTTCTAACTATAGGCACTGTTACTGGAGGTGATGCTAAACAAATCTAACTTTAGTAAATTATGAGTAATCATGACAGTAATCGCTGATTACGATTACATTAGCAATGTAATCGATTACGATTGCGATTACATGAAAACATGTAATCGATATATATATATATATATATATATATATATATATATATATATATATATATATATATATATATATACACACACACATGTATACAGCACAATATTTGTATTTTTGCACAGTTCTTTACACTGTGTTTTTATTTAAATCTTTTTTTATATTGATGTTGATCATCATTTGTTTGCATTACCATAGTTTGACACCCAATAGTCGATGTATTTTTGGTGCTGGGGTGTCGTTAAACATTCATTCATTGTAACTTTCCAGACAATACTTCCTTACCCCCTAAAGCTCACAACCATAGAGGCTACTCCCTCACTCCAAAACACACACACACACACACACACACACACACACACACACACACACACACACCTACACACATGCAAACAAAAAAATAGATTTTGTTATACTAGGCATCATGGTTAAAAATTGTTTAGTTACAAAAAGGAGGGAACATATAGAGGTCTTTTCACCTTTTTTTTTTACTTTTTTTTTGTTTGGGTTTCATCATCGTCACGAGCGTAGGAAGGTACACCTTTATATTTACACACTTTTACACTATTATAAATCAAATATAAAGCAAAATATATGAAAATGGGGCACATGTCACCCTCCCCCCCCCCCCCCCCCCCCGGTTCCTACGCCGTCGCCAGTGATCGTTCACGTGTGTGAATGTACTTTTATTTTTGGCCATTCGACTGTGCAGTTTAACGACGGATTTTTAACGACAATATACACATCGAAGCCTGATTAAATGAATCAGTAGATTCCATTACACTGGAGGGAAAGTAATTCTTAAACGCTTACCTTTGTAGAATTTATATCACTTGAATTTTGATGGATTTCGGCAAAACTTCACTTTCAATACGATGTGACGTGTTTTGTAGGAAAACACTGATTTTACATCAATCGTAGGCTCCGCATAGATGCCATCGCTGTTAATACATGTCAGCAGACGTATATGATTATGATTCAGTTGAAGGAGACAATTATTTTAACTACTTTCAATGCTAACTATACCAAAACGTTACACATCGAAAAAATTATGTTGTCTAACCTAATGGCAAAGTTGGGCCCCGTGGTCTTTGAACCGCGAAGTATGATTGGTCCAGGACGGTTGTCAATCACGCCGTACGGAGGGGTCAATTCAAGGCAGCTCTAGTTATTACAAATTAGGGCAATTCTTTGTTACAATTCAAGTCAGTATTACAATGCAGGGCAGTTTTTTATTACAATTCAAGGCAGGTATCACAATTCAGGTAATTTATTACAATTCGGGGCACTACAGAGAGTCACGATAATCATACGGATATATTCAAAGATAAAATTATCATGAATAGAAACCAGAAAGGCGCGAACTAGTGGCGGTGCCCACGTGAACTCCAGATGTACGGATTAGTAAGTTCCGACAACTGATGAGGGTTAAACTAGGAGTACGGTCACATATGGGGGTTCCCTCATCTTTTGTCCTTAGCAAAGGATTGACGGGTGATTTTGAGTCATCAATAGGATTATGGATAAACAGTTTCTATGTACCTCACAAATATGTTGGCAAAATCCACTAGAGGGTCAAATTCAATAACAAGTGAAATATAAAACTACCATACCTTTTGAACCAGTGAAGATATTAACGCGGCGTTGATGCTTATTTCGCTTGTTTTTACATGGAAGAAAATGTCTGACATTTCAAAAGTTTATTTTTGTTTATCAACACCACTAGAGCTCATTGGTGTTTCAATTATCGCCAGCTGGATGACAAACATTTGATCACTGTGACACGTGGTCACAGAAAACACGTTACATTGTTCATACAGACAGGACAGGACAACACATACCATGGCCTGGTTTTGATATACCAGTCTTAGAACACTGGTAGGAACGGGGAATTGACATTACAATGTTATGGCCTTGCACTAATTAAAGAAATATATTGAAGTGGTATTTTTATGCACTCCCTCCCAAAACATCAAGACAGTACATACCACGGTCTTAGATGTAACAGTCATGGGGCAATGGTTGGGACGGATGAAAACAAGAGCACACCGATGACGATCGGTCGTATGATCCATCGCATCTCAGACGAGTTTTCTAGCTGTGGTCACATAGCCGTTAGTGGACGTAGTGATCCGTATTATAGATTACCGTGCGTCAAACGTGGTGTAAGTACGTTAAACTACGTTGAAATACGTTACGGTACGGCATGTTTTGGTTGATGAGCCACCGAAGGATATGGATAAATACGTTAAAGTAAGGTACACCACGTTAAAGTAAGATAAACTACGCTAGACTACGCTAGTTAGAGTCCGACTACACTAAAGAAGGTCCAACTACATTATATTTAGCAACTACCCATGGAGTCTAAAATCATGCACGCGGCGTGGAACGGCCATTGTGCGCTTGTTTTTCAAACAGATCAAAGTACGCTAGAGTACGGTTGAGTACGTTAAGAAGTACGTTATACTACGTTATACTTCACCACTGTACGTTAGCCTCACGGATGCAAATTCCGCCTCTAACGTACCGCTCTTTTGAACATGTCCAAAAATTAAATCGGAAATCACGGCTCACCCAAGTTAATACCAAGTTAGCATCTAGGACAAATACGGTACGGTACGGATGCCGGTACGTTCAACTACATTCAACTAAGTTCAACTACTTTCAACTACGTTAGCCTCCACTACGTTCAACTACGTCCACTAACGGCTATGTAACCACAGCTTCTAGCACGCGATACGAGTGTCCCATACGAGAATAGCCGCTTGCATCGCAACCGATGCAATCGTAAAGTGGCGTTCTCGTTATGCGATTAGTCGTAAGCGATTTGTCGGCCCTATACAAATCGTAACGTATAAGAATACAGACGGTGCGACTAATCGCATAATGAGAACGCCACTTAATGTTGTCTAGTAACAATCGGCTATTTTCGTGGATATTGTCGTAAGACTCGTATGGTGTTAACTCCCCTGGCATGCCCATCACAGTGACTTTATGCAAAAACATATGAACAGCCGAGACAGATTCTATGTAATTCCTTACAGCATTTTCAACCAATAGATTTACAGTTACTGTTAAGTGGTCGAAACACATTAAACGGTGCCAATAATAAAGAAATATTCATCGTTTTGATTAATAAAGTATAATTTAAATTACCATTATTTGTAAGTGTGATGACGAGTTTGACTGCATATTAAGTTCTATTTGTGTAATCTCTTGCATCACTATTTCTTTTTCTTTCATATTTTTTTGTATATAATATATATTTCCTTCCACTGGTTATCCTTTACTGTTTAAATGTAGTTTACATTTACAGCTATGTAATATAAGTCACCATATATAATGTATACATATAGAGGGGGTCTTGAAGTTGTCAAACTTGTGCCCGATTCTTTTGTTCTTTGAACAATAAAATATGTTTTCAATCCATATTTAGCGACGTAGCTTTTCATTTATTTTACTCACGAGGAGTGTGTTGATCATCAAGTGCAATTGCTGAATTTAATTTAAAAACAATGTTATATGTTTATCAGTGTTTAACGGAATGTGTAGCGCCTTGTATGAGACCTAGCCAATCGCATCGCAGTCGATGAAATAGCAATGTCTGTCTAGTCACAATCATAGGCTATTATCGTACGAGGCACTTGCATCGTGTGTCGTCACCTTAAGAACCACCACCCATATAAACCCTACAACAAAGAAGAAGAAGAACAACAACAACAACAAAACATTTTTATATTTAACCTTTAGCTTGTTACAGAGTACGCTCATCTGATCGTACGATGCTCGTTGAACGGACATTCCCGAGTTTGCTGCATTGTAAGATGTTTTCGAATAATAAAATATTTCTACGATTAAACTTACATATTAGATATATTTTCTTGTTTAGAATATTAGTGTCTGTATATTCAATGTGTTTCTGGTTGTTTTAATATTTGTATGAAGCCCAAACTGGATTTTGTCTTCAAATAATTTCGTACGTATGAAAAAATCTTTTTTTAGGAAATAAAATGAAATTTAACCTAGTATAAATATTAGAACGATCAGAAACACGTTTAATATACAGCCACTAATATTTTATGCAGAAAAATATATTTGATATGTAATTACAGTCGTCAAAAAGTCTCTGTTAGTCGATAACATCTTAAAAATTGAAGCAAACTCGTGAATGTCCCTTTAACGTTTGTTACAAAAACGAATTGTAGTTACCTGACATTTTCGTTCTGACAATCACTTCCGAATATAATTGTCCAAAACACGATTGTTAACAAGAAGGTCTACCAATCGATAGCATAATCGATCAGTGTAGTTTATCCCGGAAATTTATACATTTAATGCTTTAACGAAGCAACTTCCACATCGTAAGAGATTAGCCCACACATACACTTAATGCATTCATTGAGTCAAACCTTGAGTTTTAAAGTTACTATACAATATATGTATGTGGTTAAAATTCCTCACGATATTTTTGAGTTAAGAAGACAATTAATGATATTAGATGAAAACGAACGTACACGACTTTATTAAAACTTCTGTTTGTAGTTTGCATTAGTAAACTGTATTATGAATAACATTATTGCAACTATAAGTCCAAAAACGTAAACGTTACCCATGGGTAAGAAAACCGTATGGTGAATGTAGAAACCTGTTAACCAGAGACAAGTTAACAGAATACTGCAAATAAAGAAATATTAACCAAAGGTGACGTAAATCCAGATGAAAAAAAAAGTTGTTACCAAAGGATCTGCTAATTGTAAGGCCAAAACAAGAAAATAGTACACACTGATCAGTTAACTAAACGATGAGAAAAAGAAGAAAGCAAACCGATGGATTCATTCATTGTAACGGTAAGATTACCGATACAAGAAGACATAAGATAGAGAGTGAATAGATTTTATTTCTTTCTTTATTTTGTGTTTATGTTTTATATATTGTTTTTCTGCTTGTATTACTATTCTTTTTTAGGCTTGTTTTGTTTCATTTGTTGCTGGTTTTGTTTATTTGTTCTTGTTTTGTTTTGTTATGTTGTGATATTTTTGGTTGTTTTTTGTGTTTCTTGTGTGGGGTTTTGTTGTTGTTGTTTCTTTGTTTTGTTTTGTTTTGTTTTTGTTTGAGGGTTTTTGTTTGTTTGTTTATTTGTATTGTTTGGTTTTGTTTGGCTTTATGGTGTTACTTAATTTGTAACTGCCAAGCTTGATATGTAAATATGATTTGTTATATATACATACATGTAGCCTACTTGTTGGTCTTGGAAAACAAATCCATGTAAGACAATCACCATCAAAGCGAAGAATAAACTGCAAATAAAACAATGACAATAATTCACTGTACACGATAATGCATTACGTGACAGTATACCAATACAGGTATATCAATGGTGAAGAGTATTGCAGAAAATGTCACTGGAAAAAAAATACCACTAAAATACACCAACACGAATCACAGTAAATCATGATACTGACATGCTACATTTATAAATAATGGGTCTCATTTTTATGTTTTGAGCTCACAATCAAACGTATTATTTGTCAATTACAAAACGTTGATTGACGGAAAGTGCATTGTCGCATAGTGCCTTTACAACGTGGATGTTGACGTAAATCAATACACGTGGTGTGCTGCGAAGCGAGGAGCAAAGCTGAGTTAACAAAACAGAAATAGTTACTAAGTTTATGTACTAATTTTATTTTTAATTTGTGCGTGCGTGTGTGCGTGTGTGTGTGAATTAGTGGAGATGTGAACTGAAAGACATTATTAATGAGTTAAATTATTTGTTAGAAGATTAGATTTCTGTAATTTTATTTATTTATTTATTGTTCTTACTTACAATGTACTTTATTTTTAGGTATGTTTGATTCGATTTTTCCGTGTTTTTCTACCTTGACGTTTTTACCTTGAGCTATAATGAAAAACAAAAACAAACAAACAAACAAAACAACATTACTAATCTAAACCGCCATAGTTCATGACCTACTTTCTATTAAGAGACGACGAAGAGGGAGAGAAGTGAACGCAACATCTGACATATATGGTATTATTTAGGCAAACTGTCACTCTTCAAGGAAAACGAAACTGAGAAAAACTTTCATTGCATTGTTATGTCTGTGGAAAATTGAACATAAAAGATCATTTTTCTTTGATTGAAAACATATTTTATTGCATATATATATATATATATATATATATATATATATATAAGTACGAATCCATATATCTATCAATCAATCTATCTATCTATTTATCTATCTGTTTATATATCTATCTGTCTGTCTGTCCGCTTGTCTGATCACGCCAATGTTCTTGTGTTTATGTAATCAAACGAAGTACACATGGTTCTCTGGGTCACTTCACGTATGTAGTATCGACACCTATTCCGTATGCTTTTAGAAAGCCAATGTATTTTCAATGAATGATGGATGTAACCAACATACCGCACGTTGCCCACGATATACTTAATGTGTTTATTGAGCAGCATGCCGCGACTTGATGCCGATGTTGTACTCATGACCATTTTTGGAACTCAGGTTTGGAATTATAATACTTTCGTCAGGAAGACTGACAGCAGCAGTAGTAGTAGTAGAAGAAGAAGAAGAAGAAGAAGAAGAAGGAGAAGTAGTAGTAGTAGTAGTAGTAGTAGTAGTAGTAGTTGTTGTTGTTGTTGTAGTTGTAGTAGTAGTAGCAGTGTAGTAGTAGTAGCGATGGTAGTAGCAATAGCAGCATCAGTAGTAGTAGTAGTAGTTGTTATTATTTTTGTTGTTGTAGCAGTAACAGCAGCAGTAGTAGTAGTAGTAGCAATAGCAGTATCAGTAGTAGCAGTAGCAGCAATAAAAGCAACAGTAGTAGCAGTAGTAGTAGTAGTAGTAATAGTAGCAGTAGTAGTAGCAGTAGTAGTAGTAATAGTAGCAGTAGTAGTAGCAGCAGTAGTACTAACAGCAGTAGTAGTAGCAGAGTAGTAGCAGTAGCAGTAGTAGTAGCAGTAGTAGTAATAGCAGTGGCAGTAGTCGTAGTAGCAGTAGTAGTAGCAGAGTTGCAGTAGTAGTAGTAGTAGTAGTAGTAGTAGTAGTAGTAGTAGTAGTAATAATAATAATATAGTAGTAGTAGTAGTAGTAGTAGTAGTAGTAGTAGTAGTAGTAGTAGTAGTAGTAGTAGTAGTAACAGTAGCAGTAATAGTAATGGTAATAATAGTAGTGGATGTATAATACCAAATCAAATCCCATAGACGACAATAGTAACATATGTGGCTAAAACTCCTACCTGCAGCGTATTAATCGACATAAATGCCACGGATATATATACTACCACCCCTCACCCTTAAAGTGAACCAGAAAGCGTTGGGGGTCAAGCTGCTCATTTCTGAGATTACGGGTAGCGTCTATGACTACCCTAGTTCCGCACAAAATTTGTATAGGTACCCCATACATGTTTCAAGCACAAGGCTACTTGACACAGTGGTACTAGATGAAATAAAATTGCATACATTAGTGGCCCAGATGAAACTTTTTGTTTTTACAACCAACACACTCACATTTATCACCGATCACAGGACTTGTGGTGTTCACTTCTCGAACTTTGACCCAGCCGTACGCTATTTGGTTTAGTACTACTTAGTAGTAGTAACAATAGCAGCATCAGTAGTAGTAGTAGTAGTAGCAGCAGCAACAATAGTAGTAGTAGTAGTAGTAGTAGTAGTAGTAGTAGTAGTAGTAGTAGTAGTAGTAGTAGTAGGACTACTACTACTACGACTACGACTACACACAAAACCAATTCACGATTTGCAAACATCGTTATATTGTGTATTCAGAATATTCATTGAACACCGTTTATTACTTCAACAGAATACGTTTACACAAAGTGAGAATAGAAAAAAAACATATCATTTTAATGCATGTATTACGAAACCCCAGCAATTGAACTGATCAACTCTAGTATGATCTGGCAGTATTCTATCATTTCGTTCAAGTCCTACGTTGCTTTGTAATTCAACAGCCATCAACGTCGTGTAATTTCCGCTTTTAGTGGCATCATTGATGGGGAGCTGAAATTGCTTTAGATATAATCTGAGATTGCCCATTTGACGCAAGTGTCGTAGAGCTTTACGTACGTTCACCCCCTGATCATCATTACTGTTACAGGAAGTGACATCTCAAATCGCATTTCCATTACGTTTAATGAACCGATATGTCACCATGGCATGTTTCACTCGTTATGTTATAGTAATTCCATATTTTTATTATCAGTGTATTGGTAGGTCAAACCGATATGACGTATCTTAAATGAAAATAAAAAAGAAGAAAAACAAAACGGGGGGGGGGGGGGGGGGGGGGGGGGGGGGGACGACGTGAACTCATGGTACTTGTTTTAGCCAGTATATTTTCGTTAAGAGGGTTTCCTCTCTCATTGTCTTTCGACCAATTTTCGAAATAGCCATATGTTGAACACTTTAAATGTGTTGGAGTGTTGTTGTTTTTACATCGGCCTAGAAAGCTCCGCTGTTTAAGTTTTAATTGTTTCACTAGTAGGTGAAATATAATACATAGAGAAATATAATACATTTCTATAAAAATAAATTATTTGGTAAAATAAAATTTTAAACTATAAAAATAGCTCACAATTAGTTGGCAAGACTTGCCAAGAGAATCAGGGTGCCAAGTGCCCGATCTATTCCATCAAAACTCTAGGAAAAGATAGATTCAATGTTCAATTTCTTTCTTTATTAGTTTGTGACAATTATCTCTGAAAATAATTATACTGAGTTTCAGAACTATGCAGCCAAAATTCTAGGAGAAGATATAGATTCAATGTTAAATTTCTATTTAAATGTTTTAAATTTAAATTTAAGAAATTAGTATTTCCGAAATGTCTCTATTGGTTTATAGAGACTACACCAGAGGATCATTATTACAAATGTCAAAACAATTCCGTCAAATCTGAAGGAGAAGTAGATAGATTTCACAGGAAAAGTTGACAGACTGACGAACGACAGACAAATCTGAATTAGAAAAGATGGCGGACGTCATAGAGGAGCTAAAAGTTATTTTGTTATATTACCATTCCCAGTCCGAAGCTCGACGCGGTAAGACGTGTTTGTTTCGCTTGTGTACACTGCACGTGCTTTCGTGTGCTCGACTTGGGGATCCTTCATTTCGTTGTTTTTGTCAGCGAAATGAAGTTTTCTACTGGGATGTATGCGGCGATTGGAACTGATTGAACGCTGGAACGCTTCTCGTTTTGACAGTCTGCACTACCAGGTTGGATTCTTTTTTAGCGAGATTCCTTGCCTCCATGTCATTTCTCCGGCTGACTATTTCGACTTGGGTATTTTTTTCGTGACTGAGTCACAGGCTCGAACTTAACGGCGGCACCGACGGCAATTGCCGTCGTTGAGATATAAATTGCCGTAGGTAGAGAGCATCACCGATGGCACTTTTGTGCCGTCGGTAAAGCTCCTCAACAATGGCGAAATGTATACACCTGGTGTAAATTATCTGCCAATATTTAACATTTGCACATTTAAAAGATGTCTACAAACAACAAGATAGCATTTCAGTCAGGTTTATTTTCTGCAAATGTCACTTTTAAAAAAATTGCCACAGGCAGGCTCAAAATTGCCATCGGTGGACTGTTTCACCCTTTGCAGTTCTTTTAAAAATTGCCGTGGGAGACAAATTCTTAAGTTCGAGCCCTGCTGACTCGTATGACGGCCATTCTGCAGAACGCCACGGTTGTTCGCGTTTAGTCTCTACATGTCCGAGCCAGTCCTAGCAGCACTGGAAGATTGACCGCCCCACTCTAAGAAGAAATAGGAAGCAGGGTCGGCCCCTACTACTCTTTTTCTAGACTTTACTTTGCTTTATAGTGATACCATCTCGTATCCTCTGGAGTTGGGCCCGTCTGCACCACTATACCAACCCATGACGACTGGACTACACCCTAGTCTGATACTCTCTCTCGTTCAGACGGATCCTGCTTCTCAAGATTTGTATTTCAGCACAGCACTACACCTTCAACGTCTATCGACTGTCAACCTAGGGGTTTTCTTGACGGGATGCAACCCATCTCGTCCTATAAGCTGTGCACCCAAACGGCCTTAACGAGGCCACTCACGTGGACATATCGATCGGACTTTAAACTTTTAGATCTGCATTCAAAATTTTATGTCAAAATTACATCTGTTTTTTTAAATATTATTAAATAATCTGATCCTCTCTTCTTTCTCTTATTTAATTTTGAACTGTCCTAAAATGCTCCAAATTATATAAATATTCGGCCGAGCAGTCAGTTCTTTTGGCTTGTAACTTCTTTTTTATTTATTCTGTTAATTTTTTTACTAATTGCTAAAAATTCTGCCCATTTTAAACTCTACCCCCCCCCCCCCCCCCCCTCCATCCAGAGTCAGGCCACCGATCTTATCGGAGGTCGGACTCGGGATAGGCGTGTTCGAAACCCTAGTGGTATATGGGCACGTTAAACTAGTCATCATCATCATCGTTATATTACTCAATTTACATTCAATCTAATTAAAATTAGCTCCACTATTACATGTGGATCTAACAGCAGCCAGTTGGAGCTCATGTCCACCAATCAAAACCTTACTTGCAGAATCATGCCAGTGATTTGAAAATAATTTGAAAACATTCCGAATTATCCTGAGGGTAGGTCTATACGACATGTTTCATGTGAATTACGAATGCCTTATTTAGACCAGTAGAACTAATTTTAATCAGATTGCTAACAACACTGTGTAGTCTCCAATGTCCAGGTAACATTTCGTCTGTAAATAATAATTTAAATATTGACCAATCACACTTCGCCTTTTACAACGTTATTTGGGAGCATACAAATTCTAAAAATATCGGGCGAGTCTATTTTAGTGGCCGCAGTACAGCGAACCATACCAATACGTACGGGATGGGTTATCAGTCTTCAATTTTACATCAAAAATTATTTATTTATTTATTAAAAGAAAAAAGCTAAATCAGTCTTCAGTTTTACATTACAAATTATTTATTTTTATAAAATAAAACATGTTTTAAGGCATTCGTAATTCACACGAAACATGTCGTATATTCTCAGGATAATTCGGAATGATTTCAAATTATTTTTAAAACACTGGCATGATTCTGCAAGTAAGGCTTTGATTGGTGGACATGAGCTCCAACTGGCTGTTGTTAGATCCACATGTAATAGTGGAGCTAATTCTAATTAGACTGATTTACATTTTGCCTTCACTGGGTGTACAAGACTCTCACCCCATCGTGGCTGGTCAACTTCGTACACGAATCGTTCGCGTCATAAGAATTTTATTCGAATTCTTTATCAATCTAATTAAAATTAGCTCCACTATTACATGTGGATCTAACAGCAGCCCTTTGGAGCTCATGTCCAGTTGACCTTTAATTCGACCAATCTAAACTTTACTTGCAAAATCATGCCAGTGATTTGAAAAGAATTTGAAAACATTCGGGATTATGCCGAGGGTATACGAAATGATTCGGGTGAATTACGAAGTATGCCGGAAACTAATTGCAATATAAAATTTTATATAAAATTCGTTTCAAGACGAAAAAACGCCGTGATGTTATAGCCATAAAAATCTGTTTATACTAGTATACAATCTAAAGTTTATTACTGCACTTTTCCCCCTGTTTTTTCAATGTTGAAATAGACTAACAAGTTCGCCTATTGCATAAATAACCTCGCCCGATATTTTTAGAATGTGTATGCTCCCGAATAACCCTATAAAAGGCGAAGTGTAATTGGTCGATATTTAAATTGTTATTTATTGATGAAATGTCACT
>NC_054704.1:94081732-94084232 GCF_016097555.1 Gigantopelta aegis | reverse complement strand
TGGATCGACCAAATCTACGTACATCAAAAGTAAAACGACTCACGCTTCTGGAGCAATTTGCGATTTGTCAATAACTCGATTATCAAATACCGTAGACTCATTACAGGACTAATGTGGAATGACATACTCATTTTCATGACATTGACATTTCATTTTTGGCTATTGTCGCATTATCTGCTATCTTCATCATATCGATCTGTGCGTTGAGGTGCATGCAGCTCCACTGCATTTAATTGTCATAAATAATGCAACGCAGATGAGATAGTTTATCACAAAAATAGATAAATACAAAAAAAAAGAAAAAAAAAAAGAAGGAAAACAAAAATTGAGAAAGAGAAAAAAAGAAACCGAAAAGCGAAAAGATGATGTTGTAAGAAACATGCTTTGAAGAAATGTTTTTAATTAAGATTTTTTATTTTAATTCGCGATGTTTTTATCTAAAAAATAACGAAATAATTAGTAATAGTTATATCCACACTTTACGAGCTGTGAGGCTTCCGATGCCTGGGCTGACAATTGAAGATAGTTCCCGTAACGACACCCAAGATAACATATTTGTAAATAACGTTAACAGATCCCGTAGCTAATTTTCTAAGCCATATAAATAAAAACAGCGTGGAAAGTTAAAACGTGATTTGATAACACAGAAGCATATAAAGGAAGGTGCGTGTATTAAAATGTTAAAGCAACTCTTAGATAACTCTTCCGAAAGGAACATCTTTATTTTTGTAAATGAACTAATTGAACTTTCTAACAATAAATGTGTCACGGTACATGCTCTTAATTTGTTTCGCCTGTGGCGATTTTAATTGTGTTAGAGGGCCGTGTGCAGTTTATTGCCCGTAGCCCAGGTGGGCAAACTTGTTACGTAATACTTCGCGCGATCGGACATTCCAATATGCACTTAGTCCCGCTGTGGAGGCCATGTGGCGAGTAGTTACGTAATACCTCTGCGAGTGCGGGTTTTACAACCGTGATTTTGGCGACGATGGCGTCAGTAAGTCTGACGATCAGAGAGAAAAATGTCGACGCTAGTAGAGGATGATAGGGAGAGGTACCGCCTTGTACCCCCAGGCCAATTCTGAATTTATAATAAATAGCTAGGATTTAGAGATATCTAGGAGAACGAATTAGGAAGCTTCCTGGGAACGTTAGTCCGTTTGGACTTTGGTAAATATCATTTCTGCTCTGTGTATAACCTTGATGTGATTGATGTGACTTTAAATATTTTAATACTGTATTATACCAATATTCTTTAGACAGTGTCTTCGGTTATCTGACGAAGTAAATCGTAGACTTTTTGTTCTAACATTATATGAGTATTTGGTAATATAAAGCTTAGCCAGTCATCCTAGAAGACCCTAGGTAAACTGTAGGTTATTGTCTTTATTGTGATAAGTACCAGTATTAATTTTGTGTTACAGATTACTGAAAGAATAGTTAAGGGTTAATTAAAAATTAACCCGTTAGGAATAGAGCTGTAATTCCTTTATTAATTAAGTTCCCCAAGAAGCGTTTCTCAATTATCACACGTTACTGAACGAGTAGTAAGGGTTAATTAAAAATTAACCAGTTAGGAATGGTGTTGTAATTCCTTTATTAATTAACTTCTCCTGTAAGCGTTTCTCAATTATCACACGTGTGGGTGTGGTGTAACGGTGAAGTGATTCGCATATTGTGTAACTAGACACCTAGAGATTAACTAATTAAGTGATCAGTTCTGGGTTGTTATTATTGCTGTTATTAATTTACTACTACGGCTGTACATTTGTCAGCGTAGATTAATACAGATTCCAAAGTGTATTGTGTTTTTGTTGTGTTTTCTAGAGAACTAACGTGCTATAATAATATATACTTATATAAGATCGTATCTCTGATCATACCTAGAGACGAGCCATACTAGGGTTTAACAGCCTGTTACAGAGAGATCTAATAGATATACAAGTAGGAGAGACATTTTTATAATCGTGTTTTATTCGGTTACGGGAATTATAGAATCCCCGTGACAAAATGTTTTTACCATGACCATACATACAATGCTATTTTGAACTCGAGCCCATATAACAACTATTATATGCCGGATGGACAGCTGTGTTGACTGTGACTCCCAATTATTTACTGAAAGATAAGATGTGTGCTTCCTCTCCATCAAACGGGTCGTGAACTGAAATACTTATTAATTACGGACGACGCACGGTGACATTAATTATACTCCAGACCACTTTCCATATGTCTTGGTGCTCCGAGCTGAGCTTAATAAGCATGTTCCGACAATTAGTGGAATCGTTCTTTGCCGACAGAGCGAGTTTCACACGGCCACGGTGGACACTTAATTCGCAACATTAACTCCATGCAAAAGCAGACGACATGTTTGCTGATGACATTGGTCTTTTAACTCTCGGCCGCGCCATTAAAAAACGCAAGAAGTCACCAGCATGTAAATTAACAGTCGATTATGGTATCCTTGTGGGAGCGGGGTCGTTCGGTGAATAGTTCTTAA